>NC_053027.1:82367584-82667584 GCF_003073215.2 Triticum urartu
GAGGGGACTCCAAACACACACTTCTCGGGGTTGAGCTTGAGGTTGATCTTGCACAGATTTGCAAAGGTCTCGTCTAAATCTTGGATCAGAGTTGCCTTGTCCTTGCTCTTGACCACTATGTCATCCATGTAGGCTTCCACATTTCTGTGTATTTGTGGCTCAAGAGTGACATGGACTACCCTTGCAAATGTTGAACCAGCATTTTTTAATCCGAAAGGCATCCGTATGAAACAGTACGTGCCACATGGAGTGATGAATGCGATCTTCTCTTCATCCTCTTCTGCCATGAAGATCTGATGGTATCCTGAGTATGCGTCAAGAAATGAAAGCAAATCACATCCGGCTGTGGAGTCAACAATCTGGTCAATGTGCGGCAAAGGAAATGGGTCTTTGGGACAAGCTTTGTTAACATCGGTAAAGTCGATACAAAGTCTCCATTTCCCGTTCGCCTTGCGCACGACTACAGGATTGGCCAACCACGTAGGATGGAGCACTCCTCTGACAAGGCCTGCTGCTTCCAACTTCTTGATCTCTTCTGCGATGAATTCTTGGCGCTCCACTGCTTGTTCCTGACCTTCTGCTTGACGGGCCGCGCATGAGGACAAACGGCAAGATGATGCTCAATTACTTTCCTGGGAACACCGGGGATGTCAGACGGTTGCCACGCAAACACGTCGACATTCGCCCGCAGGAAAACAATGAGCACACTTTCCTATTTAGGGTCGAGAGTGGCACTGATGGTGAAGGTATCACCAGTGCCGTCCTCCTTGGCGGACACCTTCTTGGTCTCTGGCGGAGCTGCCATTGTCTTCTTACACTTGCCGGTGGAGCTCGATGGTGCGTCCTCGACGGCAGCGCAGCACTCCGAAGAGGTGCGCTTGCCGGAGTGGGCATCAGAACTCTTGCCGGACTTGGTCTTCTTCTCCCCCCGGGAGCTTCAATGGCAGGTGACTTGTGATCTGCTGCGGCTGCCGCTTCCTGGTAGATCTTGTCGGCGCAGATAAGAGCATCCTTCTTGTCGCCAGGGACAGAGATGACGCTTATCGGGCCTGGCATCTTTAGCATGTTGTATGCGTAGTGAGAGGCTGCCATGAACTTGGCGAGTGCTGGACGGCCGAGTATCCCATTGTAAGGCAATGGAAAATCGGCGACGTCAAAAGTGACCCTCTCAGTCCTGAAGTTCAGCTCGCTGCCAAATGACACTGGCAACGTGACCTTCCCCTTCGGCTTGCTCCTTCCCGGGTTGATTCCTTGGAATGTGCCTGTCTCTTCAAGCTCGCTGTCAGGGATCTGGAGTTTCTGGAATACAGCGGAGGAGATCAGGTTCAAGCCGGCCCCGCCATCAACTAGCATCTTAGTGACCTTGAGGTTGTGGATAGTTGGTGAAACCAACATCGGCAAGCACCCGACTGCAGTTGTGAGATTAGGGTGGTCCTCGATATCAAAGATGATAGGCATGCTGGACCATTTCAGAAGCTTGCATGACTCGACAGGTGGCTCCGCCGCATTGACTTCCCGCACCCACTGCTTGAGTTGGCGGTGCGAGGTATGCAGAGAAGCACCGCCATCAACGCACAAGACCTCTGTGGCTCTCTGGAACTCCTGATCACTGGTCTCAACATCATCCATGTCTTCATCGTCGTCGTCGTCATCTTCATCCTTGTCACGGCCGCGGGGAGGTCTGTCTCCTTGCCGCTGCTTGGCCTTGCCGCGGCGTCCTCCCCGGCCGGCGCGCTTCTTGCTGGATTCTCTAGCGCCTCCTTGGGCCCTCTCCTTGTCGCGTCGCTTGTATTCAGCCTTTTGCTGCTGCACAAGCTGCTCGACCTTCTTGCAGCTCTGGAGGTCATGGCCCTTGGTGTGATGGATCTTGCAGTACTGCTTGTCGGTGCCGTCCTGCTTGTCGGCGACCGCCACAGCCTAGCAGTTGGTGCATGCGGCAGTCTCCTTGTCGGAGCTACCAGCTTTGGCTTTCTTGGCGCCACCTTCATTGCCGGACTGCTCAACGACTAGCACATCTTTGCCTTTCTTCTTCCTGTTCCGCCGCCGGTTTTTCTTTGCCGGGGCAGCATCCTCGCTGTCAGATCCTTCTGCTCCGGTATTCTCTCCGGGGAGTTTCCTCCCTTCCTCAGCGCGTGCACACTTGTCGGCCAGGGCATACAGCTCACTAACGTCTCTGATCTTGCACATCGCCATCTCCTCCCGCATCCTGCGGTTACGCACGTTCTGATGGAACGCGCTGATGACCGCGGCAGGGTGGACATCTGGGATGTTGTGCTGTACACGGCTGAATCTCTGAATGTACTTGCGCAGGGGCTCTCCTTCCTTCTGGGCGAGCAGATGAAGGTCACTCTCTTGGCCATGAGGTTTTTGGCCGCCTGTAAAGGCGCCGACAAACTGATGGCATAGGTCTGCCCAGGAGGATATGGAGTTGTCCGGCAAGTGCATGAGCCAGGACCTGATGTTGGGCTTGAGCACCAGCGGGAAGTAGTTGGCAAGGATCTTGTCGTCCCGCCCCCTGGCAGCCTGCACCGCGATGGTGTAGATGCTGAGGAACTCCGACGGATGCGACTTGCCGTCGTACTTCTCTGGTACGTCTGGCTTGAAATTCTTCATGCTGGGCCACTGGACTTGCCGGAGCTCTCGAGTAAACGCAGGGCAACCTACCGCATACGGCAAGTCGCCTGGTTCCCCTGGCGCATGCATGTCGACAGAGGGCCCAACGCGCTGGTCCGATTGATGTCGCGCTTCTCTTTGGCGCTCGATGCGAGTACGAGCGTCTTCTTGCTGTCGTTCGTGAAGAACTTGGCGCTGATCGCGACGAGCTCGTGGATCTGATGACGCGGTGGAGTCGCTGTCGAGGTGTATCCGGCGAGTCGGCGATCTTGGCCTTCGGGGCGGAGAGTGCACAGTGGTTGCACCCCCACCGGTCTTGTCGCCACCGGCTCGTGCCTGGCTGACTGGCTGCGGCTGCGACGTGCTCGGCTGCCGTTGAGTGTCGCCGTTGGCGAAGCCGATGAGACTCTGAATAGTGGCCCTCCAATCGTCGATCTTGTCTGCCGTTGGAGGGTAGTCCAGGAGCAGTTGAGCTCGCGCCAAAGCTTCTGCTGCAGTGGCGGGTGGCGGTGCTGGACGGTGCGAGGAGCGGGATATGCTCGGACTTCTAACTATGTTAGAAGGAGCAGTATCCCGTCCAGGCGACCGTGCCTCGCTCGCGCCAGCAGGTTGGCGTGCATGCTGGTCTTGAGCACTCCGAGATCCACCAACTCGATCTTGGTCCAGCAAACGCATGGTACCGTGAGTACCATGACGCTGCCGGTCCCGCGCCTCCTGAGATGGGCGCGGTGCATGTACGGACGCCGAGGTCTTGGAGTGCGCCCGGTCGTTGTGGGAGCCGGCTACGCCGCCGATGGGCAGCGCAGCCTTGTCCTTGGACCTGGCAGCACCGTGAGCTCCCTCGTCGACGCCCGTTCTTCCGCCGGCGCCTGCCCCATCAGCCGTTTGCTCCGGCGGTGGTGGGTTTGGCGCGGACGGAGCAGCCGCCTCCGAAGCCTTCTTCTTCGGCGGCATGTCGATGAAGATGATGAAGATCTAGCTCACGTGAACGCCGGATCTGGTTCACACAACCTTGACGCCCACTACCTGGCGCGCCAAAGATGCCGGGGTACTGATCCACGAGCACCTATGGGACCGGCGGGCCGAGTCCCTTTCGGTTCGGCGGGGGCGGAGGTCGCACGAAGAGTGGATCGAGGCGAAGCACACGAGCGGTTTACCCAGGTTCGGGCCGCACGGATGCGTAAAACCCTACTCCTGCTTTGTGGTTTGTATTGAGTTCTTGCTCGGGAGCGCGGAGTGCAACAGTACACCCCAGCAGCTAACGAGACCGAGCGTGAGTGTTCTTTCTCCCCCCCTTTCTACGTTGCGCATGGGCCTCCTTTTATATGCTCAAGGGGTCACCGACAGGTGGCAACGTAGGCAAGGGTAAAAATGGAAAGGTGCTGCGGTAGGTACAGCTACCTGCTATAGTGTATCACACCTAACCCTGACGGTAGGGGACAAGGGCATTAAATGCCCGTCTGTGTCGCCTAAATAGTGCATAAGGGACCGTCAGGGACGCCACCGCTCGCCATGATGGCAATCTTGTCAGCGCCGCTTGCCACCATGCATCGCTGGCTGCACAGCCTCCCGCCACGCACACCTGGAAGGGTCCCAGAGCGACACGTTGGTGGATGTGCTGGAGCGCGGGCACAGAGTGGTGGCTTGCCGCGGCAAGCGCCTTGCCGCGGTCGTTGTCTTGTCGCGTCCGGGAGCTTGTCGCTCACTGGGCCTTGCCAGGACGCGTGGCGTGCCGCGGCAAGTTCCTTGAGATGCCTTGGTTGGCCTTCCCGGCAAGCTCCACTCGCCGGGGTCTTGAGATGCCTTGGTTGGCCTTCCCAGCAAGCTCCTCTTGCCGGGGTCTTGTCTCCTTGGCTTGGATACTTTGTCCTTGAATGGCTCCAAAGGAACCACGGAGGACCTTGGTGGTCACCTGGCAAGCCTTGCCGCGGGATGCTGCGACTGCCCGTGCACAAGTTCGGGATACTAGGGTACCCCTACTCTAGTACACCGACACATGGCCAAAGAAAACTATCCCTACAAAATCATATGGTCTGGCTATGCTCTATCTTCACCACACAAAATATTTAAATCATGCACAACCCCGATGACAAGCCAAGCTATTGTTTCATACTTTTGATGTTCTCAAACTTTTTCAATCTTCACACAATACATGAGCGTGAGCCATGGACATAACACTATAGGTGGAATAGAATGGTGGTTATGGAGAAGACAAAAAGGAGAAGATAGTCTCACATCAACTAGGCGTATCAACAGGCTATGGAGATGCCCATTAATATATATCAATGTGAGTGAGTAGGGATTGCCATGCAACGGATGCACTAGAGCTATAAGTGTATGAAAGCTCAAAAAAAACTAAGTGGGTGTGCATCCAACTTGCTTGCTCACGAAGACCTAGGACATTTTGAGGAAGCCCATCATTGGAATATACAAGCCAAGTTCTATAATGAAAATTTCTCACTAGTATATGAAAGTGACAACATAAGAGACTGTCTATCATGAAGATCTTGGTGCTACTTTGAAGCACAAGTGTGGTAAAAGGATAGTAACATTGTCCCTTCTCTCTTTTTTTCTCATTTTTTTATTTTTTATTTGGGCCTTCTCTTTTTTATGGCCTCTTTTCTCTTATTATTATTATTATTATTATTTTTATTTGGGCTTCTTTGGCCTCTTTTATTGATTTATTTTCGTCCAGAGTCTCATCCCGACTTGTGGGGGAATCATAGTCTCCATCATCCTTTCCTAACTGGGACAATGCTCTAATAATGATGATCATCACACTTTTATTTACTTACAACTCAGGAATTACAACTCGATACTTAGAACAAGATATGGCTCTATACAAATGCCTCGGGCGGTGTACCGGGATGTGCAATGACTCATGAGTGACATGTATGAAAGAATTATGAACGGTGGCTTTGCCACAAATATGATGTCAACTACATGATCATGCAAAGCAATATGACAATGATGAAGCGTGTCATAATAAATGGAATGATGGAAAGTTGCATGGCAATATATCTCGGAATGGCTATGGAAATGCCATAATAGGTAGGTATGGTGGCTCTTTTGAGGAAGGTATATGGTGGGTTTAAGGTACCGGCGAAAGTTGCGCGGTACTAGAGAGGCTAGCAATGGTGGAAAGGTGAGAGTGCGTATATTCAATGGACTCAACATTAGTCATAAAGAACTCACATACTTATTGCAAAAATCTATTAGTTATCGAAACAAGGTACTACGCGCATGCTCCTAGGGGGATAGATTGGTAGGAAAAGACCATCGCTCGTCCCCGACCGCCACTCATAAGGAAGGCAATCAATAAATAAATCATGCTCCGACTTCATCACATAACGGTTCACCATACGTGCATGCTACGAGAATCACAAACTTCAACACAAGTATTTATCAAATTCACAACTACTCAACTAGCATGACTCTAATATCACCATCTTCATATCTCAAAACAATTATCAAGTATCAAACTTCTCATAGTATTCAATGCACTCTATATGAAAGTTTTTATTACTCCCTCTGTTCCTTGATATAAGGTGTATAGATTTTTTAGAAAAAGTTCGAAATATAAGGTGTCTTGCGTTGCACCACTCGTTTGAATAATTTTTTTAGGGATTTGATTACATTTACTTATATTAGGCAAACTCCTCTATTTTCTCATGTCAATTAGTCAGGTGTAATCTCGCCCAAAACTTGTGAAATTTTCACTCCACGTGCGTTCTTTAATTTTCGTGCCAAAAACTATACACCCCATATTTAGGAACGGAGGGAGTATATTCCTCTTGGATGCCCATCATATTTAGGTCTAATTTCATAACCAAAGCAAATTACCATGTTGTTCTAAAGACTCTCAAAATAATATAAGCGAAGCATGAGAGTTCATCTATTTCTATAAAATAAAACCGCCACCGTGCTCTAAAAAGATATAAGTGAAGCACTAGAGCAAATGACAAATTACTCCGAAAGATATAAATGAAGATCAATGAGTAGTCGAATAATTATGAAACTATGTGAAGACTCTCTACCATTTAATAATTTCAGATCTTGGTATTTTATTCAGACAGCAAGCAAAACTAAATAAAATAAAATGATGCTCCAAGCAAAACACATATCATGTGGTGAATAAAAATATAGCTCCAAGTAAAGTTACCGATGAATGAAGATGAAAGAGGGGATGCCTTCCGGGGCATCCCCATGCTTAGGCTCTTGGTTGTCCTTAAATATTACCTTGGGGTGCCTTGGGCATCCACAAGCTTAGGCTCTTGCCACTCCTTATTCCATAGTCCATCGAATCTTTACCCAAAACTTGAAAACTTCACAGCACAAAACTTAACAGAAAACTCATGAGCTCCGTTAGCGAAAGAAAACAAAACACCACTTCAAGGTAATGTAATGAAATCATTATTTATTTATATTGGTGTTAAAACTACTGTATTCCAACTTCTCTATGGTTTATAAACTCTTTTACTAGCCATAGATTCATCAAAATAAGTAAACAACACACAAAAAACAGAATTTGTCAAAAACATAACAGTCTGTTGTAATCTGTTACTAACGAAAACTTATGGAACCCCAAAAATTCTGAAATAAATATCTGGACGTGAGGAATTTATCTATTAATCATCTGCAAAAAGAATTAACTAAATATAACTTTCCAAATAAAAATGGGAGCCATTCTCGTGAGCGCTAAAGTTTCTGTTTTTTACAGCAAGATCAAAAACACTTTCCCCAAGTCTTCACAACGGTTCTACTTGGCACAAACACTAATTAAGACATAAAAACTCAATAAAAACAGAGGCTAGATAAATTATTTATTACTAAACAGGAGCAAAAAGCAAGGGACAAAAATAAAGTTGGGTTGCCTCCCAAGAAGCACTATCGTTTAACGCCCCTAGCTAGGCATGATGATTTCAATGATGCTCACATAAAAGATAAGAATTGAAATATAAAGAGAACATCATGAAGAATATAACTAGCACATTTAAGCCTAACACACTTCCTATGCATAGGGATTTTGTGAGCAAACAACTTATGGGAACAATAATCAACTAGCATAGGAGGGCAAAACAAGCATACCTTCAAAACTTTAAGCACATAGAGAGGAAACCTGATATTGTTGCAATTCTTACAAGCACATGTTCCTCCCTCATAATAATTTTCAGTAGCATCATGAATGAATTCAACAATATAACCATCACATAAAGCATTGCTTTCGTGACCTACAAGCATAGAAAATTTACTACTCTCCACATAAGCAAAATTCTTCTCAATCGGAATAGTGGGAGTATCATAAGAGACTCGAATACTATAAATTGTTTCCACGTTAAAAGAGTAGTGTTCAGAAAAAAGGTAATCATAATCATGACAATTTTTATAAATATAATCATCACTACTCTTTATAGCATAAGTATCATCTCAATAATTATCATAAGTAGGAGGCATGCTATCATCGTTATAAATTTGCATATCAAAACTTGGGAGACTAAAAATATCATCTTCTTCAAACATAGCATCCCCAAGCTTGGGCCTTTTCATATCATAAGCATAATCACTCTCATCATCAATAGTATGGATAGCACCAATAGTATAGCAAATATCATATTCTTCCAAGCAAGTGCCAAAAAGATTTTCAAGATCATAAGAAGTATCATTATCTTCCACAATTATGTTTTCATGAGGCACAATAGTAATAGGAGAAACATTATTTGGGAGAGATATCTTTTGACCTCTCTTCCTTTTTCTGTTATTATTCTTCACCACATCATGTGTGGGTTCAATCCTTGTTTTGGAGCTCCTTATTAATGAGATTGGTTGAATAGGAGGCTCCTCCTCGTTACCTGATTCATCATAAGAAATAATAGGTGGGTATTGGGAAGTCTCTTCCCTTTCATTAGTATTCTCTTCATCTTCTATTTGTTTTCTTTCTTTATGTAATTGCCAATATAAGGATTATCAATGCAACTCACCGCACAATACATATAAATATCCTCTAGGTCAAAACCAAGAAGTTTATAATGGGAAAATTCTGGGAGATAGTTAGTTATACGTTTCATTTCTTCGTAACCCATAAGCAAACTAAGTTCATTATAATGTGCAAGGAAAATCAAGTCATCACAATTTTTGGACACGGTTAGATCATGAAACAATTTGCATCGGATAGCTAAATGACCCTGTTCATTGCAAAGTCCACAAGTATGGCCAAGAAAATTTAATTTTTCAGCACAATCATCTAGCCTTTCTTGCAACGGTTTAGTTTCTAAGTACTTATGCCTCTTGCAATATCTATCTTCCCTATTTGGTGTGTACTTACAAACCCAATGCACTCCACAAAAATTGACATGTTTATAGGGGACATTTTCATCATCACTAGTGCAATCATCATTAGTACCATGGATATTCCAGGAGTTCATACTAACAAAATTGCAATCATGCTCATCATTCAAAGATTTAGTGCCAAACATTCTAATGCATTCTTCTTCTAACACTTTGGCACAATTTTCCTTTCCATCATACTCACGAAAGATATTAAAAAGATGAAGCGTATGAGGCAAACTTAATTCCATATTTTTTGTAATTTTCTTTTATAAACTAAACTAGTGATAAAACAAGAAACTAAAAGACTCAATTGCAAGATCTAAAGATATACCTTCAAGCACTCACCTCCCCAGCAACGGTGCCATAAAAGAGCTTGATGTCTACTACACGACCTTCTTCTTGTAGACGTTGTTGGGCCTCCAAGTGCAGAGGTTTGTAGGACAGTAGAAAATTTCCCTCAAGTGGATGACCTAAGGTTTATCAATCCGTAGGAGGCGTAGGATGAAGATGGTCTCTCTCAAGCAACCCTGCAACCAAATAACAAAGAGTCTCTTGTGTCCCCAACATAGCCAATACAATGGTAAATTGTATAGGTGCACTAGTTCGGCGAAGAGATGGTGATACAAGTGGTATATGGATAGTAGATAATAGTTTTTGTAATATGAAAATACAAAAACAGCAAGGTAGCGAATGGTAAAAGTGAGCGTAATCGGTATTGCAATGTGTTGAAACAAGGCCTAGGGTTCATACTTTCACTAGTGCAAGTCCTCTCAACAATAATAACATAATTGGATCACATAACTATCCCTCAACATGCAACAAAGAGTCACTCCAAAGTTACTAATAGCGGAGAACAAACGAAGAGATTATGGTAGGGTACGAAACCACCTCAAAGTTATTCTTTCCAATCAATCCGTTGGGCTATTCCTGTAAGTTTCACAAACAACCCTAGAGTTCGTACTAGAATAACACCTTAAGACACAAATCAACCAAAACCCTAATGTCACCTAGATACTCCAATGTCACCTCAAGTATCCGTGGGTATGATTATACGATATGCATCACACAATCTCAGATTCATCTATTCAACCAACACATAGGACCTCGAAGAGTGCCCCAAAGTTTCTACCGGTGAGTCAAGATGAAAACGTGTGCCAACCCCTATGCATAGGTTCATGGGTGGAACCCGCAAGTTGATCACCAAAACATACATCAAGTGGATCACGTGATATCCCATTGTCACCACAGATAAGCACGGCAAGACATACATCAAGTGTTCTCAAATCCTTAGAGACTCAATCCGATAAGATAACTTCAAAGGGAAAACTCAATCCATTACAAGAGAGTAGAGGGGGGAAGAAACATCATAGGATCCAAATATAATAGCAAAGCTCGCGATACATCAAGATCGTATCATCTCAAGAACACGAGAGAGAGAGATCAAACATATAGCTACTGGTACATACCCTTAGCCCCGAGGGAGAACTACTCCCTCCTCGTCATGGAGAGCACCGGGATGATGAAGATGGCCACTGGAGAGGAATTGCCCCCTCCGGTAGGGTGCCGGAACGGGTCTAGATTGGTTTCCGATGGCTACGGAGGCTTCTGGTGGCGGAACTCCCGATCTATTGTGCTCCCCGATCGTTTTAGGGTATATGGAGATATATATGAGGAAGAAATACATCAGGGAGCCACGAGGGGACCACGAGGGTGGAGGGCGCGCCCAGGGGGGTGGGCGCGCCTCCCTGCCTCGTGGCTTCCTCGTTGATCCCCTGACGTGCACTCCAAGTCTCCTGTATTGCTTCCTTTCCAAAAATAACTTTTCCGAAGGTTTCATTCTATTTGGACTCCGTTTGATATTCCTTTTCCGCGAAACACTGAAACAAGGGAAAAACAGAAACTGGCACTGGGCTCTAGGTTAATAGGTTAGTCCCAAAAATCATATAAAATAGCATATAAATGCATATAAAAACATCCAAGATTGATAATATAATAGCATGGAACAATCAAAAATTATAGATACATTGGAGACGTATCAGTGATCATGCAAGCCGGTTTATGCCAATTGGGACGACGACGTTGGCTTGCCTAAGTGACCGCGTGATGCAGTCGAATTCGATCACCTACACACATAAAATAGTGTGATCCAAAAAGAATAATATAAACATATATAAAATCCTTGCATAAGCTTTTCACAAAAATAATTTATTTAAAGAGATGTGGCCTGGCGCTGAAGTCAATATTGATGCAAGGCGTTGGTGTGACGTGATGAAGGCGTGGCAAAGCCTGAATTCACAGGCCGGTCCGAGTTCCAGATTCGGCATTCGCCAAACTGTATACGGAAACTGACCGAACCACCACGCGTCCGTCGTTAATGCAGCCACCATTTGACAGACCTGTGTACAGGGAACAAACCAGAGTAATAATTTCTCAGAAAAAATAAACCCAAGCAAGAAAAAATCACTAGGATTAATAGCACCTGGTTTATCTGTTGTAGCAAATTGAAGAAAGATTACTCCCAAAATTAGAACTAGATCCGCACACCCATTGCCTAATGGGCGATGAAGCGATGTCATGGCGATGCTAGCAAAGGTTGGCTCGCCGAGGCAAAGCCCCAGTCCAACTAACGTGACGAAGCTGGTCGGCTGGTGACGTTGAAGTCTCCAGAGTAGGCTGATAAAGAGATGGTGAAGCCCCCGGTCTAGGCCGAGGTAACGGAGTGGGTTGGTAAGGAGACGTTGCAGCTGCCATGTCAGCCGAGGTATTGAAGCAGTTCGGCGTGATGGACATCAGCTTGAAGAAGCAACAGTGCGGCCATGCCGACACTGGTCATAACTTGTGACGCGATGAAAGACGGATTGCTGAAGTGACCGAGCGGCGATGTCGGTACGCCTGACCCATGCAATCTGTGGGGCGATGGTGTTGGTGATAATTTAGTATTCGTGACGCCGAACTCTTGTTCGGCTTGTCGAGCTGATGATCCGATAAGGTTGGGCTCGGCTCGATGAAGCGACGATCTGTTTAGCGTAGGTCGCCAGACGTGGAGTAAAGGTTGGTTTGACACCGGCATGATGACGAAGATTACCTCCGAAAAGGAGCAAAATTTGTGAGCATGTGTTCGTAAACAAAACACAATACCCTACAAATAGATTCTTCCAAAAAGATGAACTCGGGTCGGATTCATATTCGCGTAGAAAACAGATCCGAAAAGTGATGCACTAATCAGAAGTTTCCTGAAGTTTGGACGGTCGGATCGAGGTGAAATTTTGGGAGATGATAGATATAGGAATTCTGTAGCCGATCAATGGTTGGATCTTCAAAAGGACATCCGAGCTAGATGCTGGACACCACGCTCCAAACTCGTCCAGAATCCCGTCCAGATTCGATAGGGCTTCGATATATCGGAGATCGACGGAGATTGCTCCATCGGAACGCGACGAAATTTTACAGTGTTGTTGCAGACTCAGTTCCGCACAATTTCACTGAAGGAATCATCAAAATGATGCTCGAGGAGGTGGTGGTAGCGGATACGAGTTCGTTGTTTGGAAAAACAGCATAGTCGCCCGAGGGCAATGTTGACGTTGAGCTCCCGAGCTCCATGGATGATTCCTCCATGATCATGATAGAGATCGGAGTTGATGTTGGGGAAGGCCCTCGTCCGAACATGACGATTGGAGGCAGGGCACAGTCCTTGGTCAAGCCAAGATGACCAGTCGAGCCGGTGACGAAGATGCCGACGTCGCAGTTGATCTGCAGGCTAGCCATTGATCTTTTGTCGATCACACATCGAAACTCTCAATGAAAGCACCATTGTCGATGTCAAAACTGGCAGATCTCAGGGTAGGGGGTCCCGAGCTGTGGATTCTTAGATCAATGATAATAGGAACGAAGGAGACGATATTTTACCCAGGTTCGGACCCTCTTGATGGAGGTAAAACCCTACGTCCCGCTCTTGTTTATATTGATGGAGTATCAAGTACAGAGTTGATCTACCGCAAGATCGTATGTTGTGGTCTAAAACCTGAGGGTATGATGAATAATGTCATAATGATATATCTACTAGCCTGGCCTTGGCTTATATAATGTACCGGAGGCCTGGGATAACAAGAGTCCTAGTCGAATGCGTTGGTGGAGAGGAGTCCTTGTCTTGATCATCAAGTCTTGTGGAATATTCCTTGAATGCGACATGGGATGTCCGAAGTGGCCCATGAGTAAACCGCCATGGGGGTCCTCGGCCCAATCCACCTAGTCGGGAGACGATGTGGTGAGTATCCCCTAGTCCATGACACCGTCAGCTGCAGAAGGCTTCATTCAGTGCATTTTTTGTGGACTGAACCTTCTCCATAACCGCACCCATCAGGGTGCGCTGCTCCTCCATCACGGAAGCACTTTGCAGTGCTTCCTCCAGAGTGTTGGGCACCTCCGGATTAGCGGAGGCTGCCGATGGAGCTGATGCTCCTCCCCCCTCTTTCGAATGGGGTTGCTTGTCCAATCTCAGAGCCGTGTTGGTCACCAGAACGATGTTCGGCTAGGTCCTGAATTATTGGGGGCCCCACCGTTAGTCATCATAGGGGTCGCCTCCCCTAGGTCTTCGGCGATCGAGGTATTAACCTCGTGCGCCCTCTCGACGGCCTTGTTCGCCCCTCTCGGCCAGGAGAGGTCCTTCGGGACGACACTTCGGTTTCCTCCATGGCGATAGGCAAGGGGGCTCGAGGCGGCGTGTCACTCTCCGCCATCTCGGGGGGCAAAGAATTCCCCTTCGATAACGGAGTTTGTGGGAGCTCGCGGTCCGTTTTGTGAAATTCGCTGAACAGTTCACTTCTAATGTTGCAGCCCCAACGCAACAAGCAAATCCTCAGGCTGAAGCATCTGCTCAGCCTACTGAAGAAAATGCCAGCACCGCTGATGATACTTAGGCTACTGAAGAAAATGCTAGTACCAGGGCTGATGACTCCATTCCAGCCGCTGAAGAAATTGCCAGGGCAACCACTAGTATTGCGCCTGAAGAAAATGAAGAAGTCTGGGCAACTGCATTAGTTGTGCCTGAAGATCTTGAACCAAATTCCTCTACTCCTCCTGCGCCTACACCATCTCCGATCCCTTCATCCGCATCAGATGTGAAGAAGACCAAGACTGCATAGCATGCAGCTATGAAGAAAAGGAAGGCATCAGCTGCATCAGATTCTTCAGTTCCGAAGAAAATGAAACCACTGACCAGCTCATTTGAAAATCCAATTGATGCTATTCTTGTCTCATCTATGCCATCAAAGGAACTTGTTCCTTTGGATGAAGAATAAGTGATCCCAAGCAGATCCGATGAAGACATTCCTTCTGCTGCTTCCTCAGAGTAGTTGGATGAAGAAATTGAAGCGGATGCAATCCCTTCAACCCCAATAGTCTCATCGCCCATGCCTCAGTTCACTGCTGAAGAGGTCGGCGTTGAAGAAATGAATGAAGACGAAGATGTGGACATTGGATGCACAACTCCAGTGTTGAACGACGACTTTTGGGAAAGTCAGCATCCCAATTCTCCTCTGTTCACACCCCTACAACAAATTCCTCAGTCCCCTGTCACTACTGAAGTACAAATGGGATCTAAAGAACCTCATGCCCCACCGTCTGTCCATGAAGAGATTCCAGCCACTAGTACTGAAGAAAATGCAAATGAAGAATTGAAGTCCCACGCTGCCACTGAAGAAGAACCTGAAATTCCTCAGCCTGCGGAACCTGAGATCGAGATCCCTGAGGTTGTGATGCAATTGACGGACACTCCTCACCCCAAGCCAAAGGATCCCTTCTTAAAGAAGCAAAAATTCAAGGCTGATGACTTCTTCGGCGAGCATGTATTCTTCACGGACTACAATCCTTATGACTTTACTCGTCTTAGGAGGAAGCGCTTCTGGACTGCCAGCCAGGCCAATTTCTATTCTTCACTACTCTTCAACAAGGATAAAGTCTTCTACCACGAGCATATTCCTCACATGGACATGGAATCACTACCTTGCTTCTCTCCTGTCCTCAGTGTGCTTCATGACGCAGGCCTCCTCAACTTTTGCTCTGATATTGTTGATTGGAATGAAGAGCTTATTCTTCAGTTCTACGCTACACTGCACATCACAGGTGATCCTGATGATATCAACACTTGGGTATTGGACTGGATGACCGATAACACTCATTACAAAGCACCGGCCTCTGATTACTTCACGCCCTGCCCATCCGTCCATCCCTTGAAGGAGCTCGCTGTCTGTACCAGGAGCCTGAACTCACTGCCCATTACATGCAAGTGCTGATGAAGCCCCTGAAGCCCGGTCAAGCACCAAGGACCAAATTCCTCGTGAAGGAATTGCTATATGTGCCCAGAACAATCTATCGCATTCTGACGAGGACAATGCGTCCTGTCGAAGGCCACGACTCGTCTGATGAGGAAATTGTTGGCATCATGAAGAATCTGCTATTCAACATCATACATGGCATTCCTCTCAATTATCATGATTTCTTCATGAGGACTCTGGCAAATTTTGCACTCTCTCTGTTTGAGTTGAAGCCTTATGCTCCTTGGATTATGAGATTCCTCAGAACAAGGTCTTCACTAAACTACAAGGCTGACTTTCAGAATCACCTCAGCTACCTTCCCCCAATTGAAGTCCTCAAGCAGACTTATTCCTCAGCTGATGAAAAGGGCAAGGCACCAGCTGTCATTGATGAAGGCATTCGTCCATTGGATGGTCAGTTTTGCAAAGCTGCATCTTATTCCACCAATGATGACTCTGCCACTCATGATTCTGCTGCACATGCATCCAAGCCAAATCCTCAATCCACAGCTCCCAGGGTGATGACTGACCGTGAGCTGCTTCTTAGTCTTCACCAGAAGGTGGATCGAAACCATAAATGGGTTAAGCATCATTTTGGTTCTCTTCTTCACAACATGACTGCTACACATAATGTAGTGAAGAAAAACCATTACTACCTCCATGAAGTCTTCGGTCGCACCTGGGCTATCTTATCACATCTGTATGGTGAAGAAGATCCGAAACAAATGGGTCTCAATGAGAACTTTGACTGGTCTTCACCTCCAGCGAAGAAATTCAAGTAGGTCAAAGTTCTTTCCTTGGTGGCTAGCTCATATTCTTCATCCCGCGACACCGATGGGTTTGAAGACTTGGACGACACTGCTGCAGGCCCAACAACAACCAACGACCCCAAGAACGCTGGCGCTCCTTCATCAACTTTATATTCTTCAGGGGCATTAATCCTCATTCTTCGATCCTTTTGGTCATTCAATGAAAAAGGGGGAGAAATTTGAGTTAGTCTTCAAGCGGGTCTACCTATATGGGCATTTTTTCTAAGTTACAACTCTCGTTCTTTTGAAGACTATGCAGGATCGACTTGTAAACTTAAACTCTATGGTCCTCTGATACTTTTGCTGAGTTTTTCTACATGCTTACTCCTCATTCATGTTAATGCACGCATCCTGAATTACACCAGTCACCATATTTCATCATGCATTTCAAATTCTTCATATTATATGTTAAATGCGTGTATGAATTACAAGATATAGGGGGAGATCTCCATGATTCTACTCTTCAAAGTGTGCATTGCTTCAAAAGCAAATTCCTCACTATGCACATCTTCAGGGGGAGTTCTTCTCTATCTTGCAATCAAATTCCTCAATTTCAGTATTACACTTCATATGTTTATCCCCGTTGAAAACTTAACCTATATTGTCATCAATCACCAAAAAGGGGGAAATTGTAAGCGCATCTAGTGCCCTTTAGTGATTTTGGTGTATTGAAGACTTATAGGTTAAGGGACTGATGCGTTTGTGAGTGTACACAGGTCTATAAGTCTATGAGGAGTTTGATATTTACAGAGAAAGTCGACCCCTAAAAATGAAGTTCTTCGACTGAAGACTTTCGATTTCTGAAGACTTTCTGAAGACTTTGAAAGTGAAGAAATTGGTGTGATCCTAAAGACTTGGTATTCATTCATGGAACATGAAGCGTGAAGACTTTTGTTTTCGTAGTTTCATTTTCTCTTTCTTGAGTCATAGGAAACATCGTACTGTTAAAGGGGGTCGAGGAAATACTAAGAAAAAAATTTCCAAGTGATGCTCAACTCAAATCCTACACCTACCAATCCCTTCGAGTGAAGCCATTGGAAATCTCATACAGTTCAGTCAATTTCTTCAGTGACAGAGACAAAGTTCTTCTGGTCTCTGAGGAATTTGTTCTGACTTAGGAGTTAGGAAATCGCCAGTGCGGATTGCCTACACAGTGAGGAACATGATAGCCCTGAGGAATTTGATACTCAAAATTCTGACCGTTGCTGTGCTATGCGCCAGCTGTCCCAAAATATCTACCCACCTTACGGTCATATCATTGAAGGGCATTTATGTCTTATCATGTCGGGCTGCTCCCTAGGCTATAAATAGCCGCCCCCTACAACCACTAGCTGGTTGGCTGCTCCGAGAGAAACTGACACTTGTCATTTGAGATCATCCCATCCTCTGAGGACTTTGAGTGAAAATCATCAAGTGAGGAAAACCCAAACCCAAACACCTACAAACCCAAAGTGATTGAGCATCACTTAAGAGCTTGATCTTGCGTGGATCCGACGCTTGTTACCTGTGAAGACCGTGCATCTTCCAGACGGTTAGGCGTCATGGTCTAGAGCATCCAAGACAAAATTGTGGATCGCCGAGTGACCGAGTCTGTGAAGGTTTGAAAGTCACCTGAAGACTTACCACGAGTGATTGGGCGAGGTCTGTGTGACCTTAGCTCAAGGGGAATACGGTGAGGACTAAGTGTCCTGAACTGCGTGTTTAGGACTGGGTGTCCGGGACTGTGTGTCCTTAGGTTTAAATACCTAGCCACCCTAACCAGACGTACAACTGTCACAACAGTTGGAACTGGTCTTCCAAATCATTGTCTTCACCGAGCTAACTAGTTTCAATTCCTTAACCCTTCCATTTCCTCATTTCTGTGTTGTGTGCTTGTTCATATCTGTTTGAAGACTTTGACTGAAGACTTTCTCTATTTCCTCAGTTCAATTTCTTCAGTCTGTTTGTCTTTATCCCGTGTTATCCTGCGTTTACGCTTTCTGTACTCTGTGCTTATTTTCATTTCATCATGAAGACCATGCCCATGCACTGTTATGTTTACTTCTGAGTACTTATTCCACTGCAAGTAGTTATTCACCCAGGAATTTCCTCACCCTGAAATTCCTCAGTGACGAATTCATAAAAATCTCCTATTCACCCCCCTCTAGTCGATATAACCCACTTTTAGGGGAAACCCTATCCCTCGGAGGAAATGGGGGATGAACACGACCCTCTCACTAGGCACCGGAGTGGGGATAACCTGATCCTTGTCAGGGATCCTATGCGCGATATTCACGGACAAATAGCCCGCACTCCGGAGATCCTTGACGTCCTTCTCGGTGACGGAGGAGGCCTCCCACTTGTCCTTGGAACCGGACCCGGCCATTGCTGGGGAGGGTGGAAGTGGTGGGAAGGATCGGAGCTGTGAGCGCTGGAGCTTGGAGGTTGGACGACAGGAGCTAGAGGAAGGCGTGGGGTAAAAAGAGGGATCTTTGTCCCATTATAAATGGTGAAAATACCAAACGCCCCCTCTCAAGCCATAAACCTCGCCTGTTCCCATCGAGATCGTGCGTAATGCGTGGCTGGGTTACCCAAACCATATTGATGAGAATCCCGTAATGGGCGGGCACGATCTCTGTTTCGACGAGACGTGCCAATGGAGGTTAGACCTCGAAACACGAAATGGGAGGCATGAAAACGGTTCAAAATATTGAAGAGTCAAGTGTGACTCTTCGCCGAAAAAGTTGTCAGTAAAAGACATTGTTCCTATTTTGATGTCTTGCCTTCATGGCCAAGGGTTGTATTGATTATAGAGCCAGACATAGGCCCTTTATGCAGGAAGCTAGCTTAAAATATTCAGGAGGAGGAAACCGCCTTGCAATGCCAAAGATAATCCGCGTGCCGAACACATCGTCATCAAAGACTGGTTTAGGGGCTACTGAGGGAGTCCTGGATTATGGGGTTCTCGGCTGTCCGGTCTATTCGATATGGGCCAGACTGATGGGCCGTGAAGATAAAGTAGAAGACACTCCCCCGTGCCTGGATAGGACTCCCGTATGCATGGACGGCAAGTTTGGTGTCCGGATGTATCGTTTCCTTCCTCTGCAAACTGACTGTGTACAACCCTAGGCCCCTCTGGTGTGTATATAAATCGGAGGGTTTAGTCCGTAGAGGCTATCAGAATAATCATAGGCTAGACAACTAGGGTTTAGCCACTATGATCTCGAGGTAGATCAACTCTTGTAACCCTGAGGGAGTCCTGGATTAGGGGGTCTCCGGACAGCCGGATTATATCCTTTAGCCGGACTGTTGGACTATGAAGATACAAGATTGAAGACTTCGTCTCGTTTCCGGATAGGACTCTACTTGGCGTGGAAGGCAATCTAGGCAATACGGATATGTATATCTCCTCCTTTGTAACCGACCTTGTGTAACCCTAGCCCCCTTTGGTGTCTATATAAACCGGAGGGTTTTAGTCCATAGGACAACAGACAATCATACCATAGGCTAGCTTCTAGGGTTTAGCCTCTTATATCTCGTGGTAGATCAACTCTTGTAATACTCATATCATCAAGAACAATCAAGCATGACGTAGGGTATTACCTCCATCAAGAGGGCCCGAACCTGGGTAAACATCGTGTCCCCTGCCTCCTGTTACCATCCGCCTTAGACGCACAGTTCGGGACCCCCTACCCGAGATCCGCTGGTTTTGACACTGACACTGGTGCTTTCATTGAGAGTTCCACTATGTCGTCATCATAAGGAGGATGGCTCGCCTCGTTGTCAAGAACAACATCACCTCTAGGGGAGCCCTGGCTATAGGCCAAACTCTCCGACTAGGCGGCTTCATCATGACCGCCCGCTCGGCCGCGGCGCCGACGATGAGTTCTTGGGTCATCGAAAATAGCCTCCACATCGGCTCGAAATTTGCCGAGCAGATGGATCCAATGGAGCTCTCCTCTTTGAACGAGCTCTTGGATCGCATCGCCGCTCTGGGAGTCACTACAAACTATGATCGGATCGGGCTTAAACCCGACCAAAGGGAGATTAACTTTCCGCCGGTCACCCATCAGATAGCGGTGGTGGAGGAGCAATGCGGTGACTCTCCCTCTATCTTGAGGACGAACTATGTCCGGATTCCTGAGCTCCCCGAGCCGGATACTCGCTCACGGGAGGACACCGCCCTAACCCTGAATCCAGAATCAGGCCGCATACCGAACCCACAGGGCAACATCCCGGAGCCCGGACTTCCAAGATCGGAAACTCCCCCGCCCCGGGATCACATATTGGATCAAGGTCTGGACATAAATCCACCCACCCAGATACAAACAAGCTTTCCCACAATAGGCAAGTGCCCGAAGAGACAGTACATCACTACTGGGCTAGATTCCTCCTTGTAATGAACAAGGTCAAGGACTGTCGCGAAGAAGATGCAATTTCGTTCTTTTGCAACAATTGCACGGACAAGGGAGTCCTCAACGCCATAAGTCGTGGTGACGTAGCACACTTCGATGACTTGGCGGCCATAGTACGGAAATACTATGCGATGGAAAGTGCCTGGAAAACCCAAACGCAATTTTGGGATAATCCGGCTCTGACAAAACCCCCAGTCCGAACTAAAAGGGTGCACTCTCATAAGTCGCCCGACTCAATTACAAAGAAGCAAAAGCCCACTAAAGGGCGTGGAACCGTATTGGAAGGATGGCTTAACGGGCCCTGCAAAATCCATAGTACACCGGATACCATATCAACACACAGCCTTAGAGCATGTTGGGTACTCCGGCATGTGGCCAAAAGCGGTGAGGATCTTCTCACCCAAAATACCTCAGAGCACCTTCCCATGGATAACAATACAGTAATAATGGTCTTCGAGACCTTAGCCTCAAATAATAGGCAAAAGCGATCACTCCGCAGCCTTGCCGAAGTCTGCCACGTGGCAGCAATAAATCCATGGAGAGACACAACTATCACCTTCAATGCCAGTAACGAACCTAAATTCCGAACAACTCGAGCACCAGCCGCTTTAGTCCTCAGTCCAATTATGGACGGCTTTCGGCTCACTAAGGTGCTCATGGACGGCGGCAGCGGATTAAACCTCATTTATGAGGAAACTCTCCAAAAATGGAAATAGACAGCAACCGTATTGATCAAAGCAGTACGACCTTCCGAGGAATCATCCCTAGTCGGGAGGTACATTGCGCTGGGAAAATAACACTTGATGTGGTATTCGGCACCCCGGAGAATTACAGGTCCGAAGAAATTGCATTCCAAGTGGCCCCGTTTAGTAGAGGATACCACGCCCTTCTAGGGCGGGAGGCATTCACGATTTTTCAAGCATACCCCATTACGGGTACATGAAGCTCAAAACAGCCGCACTAGCCCTCGAGGCATTATCCGAAGCCCTTGTGGCAGAGGAGTTAACCGCGCTGCGCTCCACGGTGGATAGGGATGACGTGATACTAGAAAAAAGATCCAAGTCCACCTCCTTTAAACCAGCAGACGAAATAGTTAAATTCCAAGTCGATCCAGCGGACCCTACAAAAAACAGCATCCATTGGGGCATAGTTAGACCCCGCTGTAGATGCCGCACTACGGGAGTTTCTGCACGATAAGGATATATTCGCCTGGCACCCTTCAGACATGCCAGGAATCCCACACAGATTGGCCGAGCATAGCCATAATATTCTAAAAGGATTCAAGTCGGTCAAGAAGACTCTTCGGCGTTTCTCCGAACCTAAGCGACAAGCCATGTGAGAGGAGTTGGCCAAGCTACTGGAAGCCGGATTTATTAAAGAAATAAAACATCCAGATTGGCTAGCAAACCTGGTGATGGTACCAAAGAAGGACAAATCCTGGCGCCTATGTGTCGACTTCAAAGACCTTAATAAGTCTTGCCCAAAGGATCCCTTCCCACTCCCTCGCATCGATCAAATCATCGACACTACCGCAGGACACGAATCTTTGTGCTTCCTCAATGCATACTCCGGTTACCACCAGATCAAGATGGCGGAGTCTGATCAAGCCGCAATGGCATTTATCATGCCATACGGCCCCTTCTGTTTTAACACAATGCCCTTCGGGCTCAAAAACGCCGGCGCAACATATCAGCGCATGATCCAGACATGTCTGGAAAAGCAGATCAGTAAGACTGTGGAGGCATATGTAGACGATGTGGTCATTAAAACCAGACACGTCGACTCTTTAATAGACGACTTGAGGCTCACGTTCACCAATCTCCGAACATACGACATTAAGCTCAATCCGAAGAAATGTGTTTTTGGCGTTCAGTAGAGGAATTGAAGCAAATCCGGCTAAAATCCGAGCTCTGTCGCAGTTGGCTATCCCAACTGACCTCAAGCAAATCCGCAAATTGACTGGATGTATGGCGGCTTTAAGCCGCTTTATCTCCCGATTAGGAGAAAAGGCACTTCCCCTTTATCGCCTTCTTCGGCGCACTGAACACTTCGAGTGGACGGACATAGCCACGGCCCGACTGAAAGAAATAAAAGCCATCCTGGCCACCAACCCAATCTTGGCCGCGCCAACTGTTGGCAAACCAATGCTATTATATATAGCGGCAACTCACCAAGTTGTAAGCGCAGTGCTCGTCGTCGAACGAGAGATGGACGGACGTAAATTCCCACTTCAAAAGCTGGTATATTATGTATCCACCGTCCTCACTGCATGCAAATCACGGTACCCACATTACCAAAAGATAGCATACGTGGTATTTATGGCATCCCAGAAATTACGACACTACTTTCAAGAGTGTTCGATTACGGTGGCCTCCGAAGTACCACTCAATGACATAATAAACAACCGCGATGCCACGGGCTGGATTGCCAAATGGGCCATCGAGCTCCTCCCGTTCGACATAACATATAAGCCACGACGGGCCATTAAGTCGCAAGTACTGGTCGATTTTGTAGCCGAATGGACAGAAGCCGAACTCCCTAAAGAGTACGGCGCATACTCCAATTGGATCATGCACTTCGACGGCTCTAAAATGCTGGCTTGTCTGGGGGCTGGCGTCGTCCTGACGTCCCCCACCGGAGATACGGTGCAATACATGCTCCAAATACTATATACAGACTCCAACAATGCAGCCGAATACGAGGCCCTATTACACGGCCTCCGGATGGCAGTCTCCATGGGCATCCAATGCCTAGAGGTGCGTGGGGACTCGAACCTCGCAATATCCCAAATAAATGGAGACTTCGATGCCAAGGATCCGAAAATGGAGGCATATTGCAACGCCGTCCTCAAAATGTCAGCTCGGTTCGAGGGGCTTGAATTCCACCATGTGGCTCGGGAAAACAACCAGGCGGCGGACATCCTAGCCCGTATCGGCGCCAAACGCGACCCTGTCCCACCGAACATCTTCCTGGAAAGACTGTTTAAACCATTCATGGTATGGGAAGGGGACACCGGCAAAAATAGCCCGGACCCGGCCACAACCCCAGATACCGAATACTCTGACACAATCGGAGGCTCTGCCACCGAAATAACACCTCCAGCCCACGTGATAATGGTCGTGATTGCCCCGTGGACAGAACCATTCCTGGCCTACCTCACTAGATAGGAATTACCCGAGGACCAAAATGAGGCCCGCTGCATAGTGCGGCGATCTAAAGCCTACAAGGTCCATGAGGGAGAGCTTTATAAGAAAAGCACAACCGTTGTCCTTCAAAGGTGCATCTCGGAAGAGGAGGAGCAGAAGCTTTTGGCAGAAATCCATGCCGGACTCGACGACCACCACGCCGCAGACCGGGCCCTTGTAAGCAAGGCCTTCCGTACAGGTTTTTATTGGCTGACGGCCCGGGCAGATGCACAACATTTGGTACAACATTGTGTCGGTTGCCAACTTTTTGCAAACCAAAGCCACATGCCACCTACCGCCCTCCAAACAATCCCCATTACTTGGCCCTTTGCAGTCTAGGGGCTCGATATGGTCGGACCCCTCAAAGGGGGAACCCATAAGAAAAAAAATACTTACTGGTCATGGTGGATAAATTCACCAAATGGATAGAAGCCAAACCTGTCAAAACGGTTGAATCCGGACCGGTGATAGACTTCATATTCGGGGTTGTAGACCATTATGGCGTCCCCCACAACATCATCACTGACAACGGCACAAACTTTACAGCCGACGAGGTGAAACTTTGGTGCAGTAACATGGGCATCAAGCTCGATTATGCTTTTGTCTATCATCCGCAAACTAAGGGTCAAGTCGAACGAGCGAATGGTCTTATCATGAGCGGCATTAAACCCAGATTAGTCCGATCTTTAAAGGAATCAGACATTCATTGGGTAGAGGAGCTCGACTCCGTACTTTGGGGGTTGCGGACCACGCCGAACCGCACTACCAGATACACACTGTTTTTTTATGGTGTACGGCGCTGAGGCGGTGCTGCCTTGCGACATAATTCATGACTCACCTCGAGTGCGCATGTACGGAGAAAGAGAGGCCGAGCTCGATCGGCAGGACAGTTTGGATGCCCTGGAGGAGGAGCGCGACATGGCAAAAGCCCGTTCCGCATTCTATCAACAACAGGCTCGAAGGTATCAAAGCAGAGAAGTGCGGGCCAAAACCTATAACGTTAGCGAACTAGTTCTAAGCCTACCGGAGAATAAAAAGAACAAGCTCACGCCCAAATGGGAAGGTCCCTTCATTATCGACTAGGTTCTGACCGGTGGAGCGTACCGTCTGTGGGATGCATCGGATAATCGACTCGAGCCAAACCCATGGAATGCAGCCAGACTACGAAGATTCTATGCCTAGCGCCAGACTCTATGTTCGTCTCCTCACCTCCATCAATTTTTTACACATCTGTTTTCTCTCTCTCTCTCTCTTTCTCTTTTTTCTCTTTCAGGCCCTAAAGGGCTACACTTGTGTCTTGGTTACACAATCTTGACGCGCTAACCGCGCTCAATATACCTGGGGACTTCTCACACAGAAGCTCAATTTAATTACCCTTCCGGGCTTTATGCTCCGCACATGTGTTATTCTTTCGCATGTACCTTTTTTCGCCATTATATGCATCGATATGACTTAAGTTTTGGCCAAGCTGGGTTGCGTGGATCTTGTATTTATACCCTACATTCCCGTTAATTCGGCTAGGGCATAAGGGGAGCACCTCTGCGATTGTTACTGTCGGGTCAGACGGATGTGTACCTCAGACTGGGTGAAGCTGAAAGCTACCGTTCTTAAGGGAATATTCAGTCGGTGAATAAAAGATGGCTTTCATTTAAATTACTACACGCCCCCAGATATTTTTAGCCTGCGTCTTGCAGTTCGGACATTCACATTAGGGCATGCATACCCAGGGAAAGGAACCCTTAACGGAACTATTCTCCCTGGAAGATGTTTCTTACTATCCATGTAATATAACATAGCTAGTTGGGTACTTGTCTATTCAAGTACTTATGACCCCTACGCCTGGTTTCCTTGCATACCCCGTTTTTTATATAACCGAGTGGGTATTCGGATACACTCCGGACTATCAGGTCCAGAGGTCGAAGCGAAAAGGTCCGCCATGACAAATGATTTATAATCCGGCTAGGGACATTACATATGTCACTTGAAGTACACAGTCACTAAGACTGATTAAATTCTTCTTCTATACCATCCAATTGGCTGTCTAGCCTACAATCCTGTTGGGAATACTTTGCAGCTAATTCTACTTGATCATACACTAAACTGATGGGGATCTCTTTCCCATCGGGCCCCATAGGTCTGACCTCGGCCATGTGGTTTGGGTCAGCCTTGGTATATCGTGCCTTCACCATAGCCTAGATTTCCCTTACACCTTGTCGGCAGGCTGATATCTTCCATAATCGGAAGCGCCGCCGCGCTCCCTTGAGCTTCTCTATAAGCTCCCCCATGCCTCCCGGCGGGGGCGCAGATGGCCACAAGGCCTGAGCAATACTCTGCATCACCTGCCGAACTTGTTCATGCAGTTGTGAGAGCTCTCGTAGAAGATCACCCGAAGACCCGAGCATCTCCTCCGCGGGACGACCCGTCAGCATACCTGCAGACATAACGCTGTTAGCAGGCTTCTTCGCCGAACTCCTTTAAGAAGTTCATTCAAGCACTTACTAAAAATGCCGCGCCGAAGCCATTTATTCTCCTTCACGGAGTCCACAAGCTGGGCTCGGACATCCTTTAGTTCCACGCCCAGCCGGATATTGGCGTCTTGGAGATCATTTTTCTCCTGCCTGACTCGCGTCAGCACGCGCTCGCCAGCATTTCGCTGTCGATCATCACGTGCCGTATCCGCCTCCACGGCCTTCGGATTCACTATGGGCCACCTGCAACATCTATTGTTAGGTGTGCATACATGCCGCATACAATCCGGTAACGATATTCTTTGCAATAGACAAAAGAGTTACCAGGGGGACCCTTTTTGGACTCCTTCAATGTGGCAACAGCGGCTTCCAGCTAGGCCTTGCACTCGTCCAGCTCTTCAGACAATTGGGAATTCTTCTCCGTAAGAACCTGCACAAATAATGATCCTTAAATTAGTTGCGTCAACTGTTTCAAGTCTCAGGGGCTACTGATACATATAATCGTTTGATTTGCTTACCCGTATATCCCTTACATACTGGTCCGTGGCTCTGGCTAGACCATTTTGAGCAGCACGGATGTACGCGTCTCCGGAATTGAAGGCATCAAATGCCTCTGGCGAGAAACAAGCGTCACGGAGTACGGCCTGGCGATGCCTATGATTCATGGCGCTCTCCACTTCTGTATTTGTAGCGGATAGTCTATCCGCATGCTTTGTAGGAGGAGCATCCGGCGTCCGCCCCATGTTGGCTTCCGCCTCTATGTCCGGCCCTGGAGCCCGACTGGTGGAGGCATGATCGGCAGCCTCTCCGGTTATAGTCTGGTGAACTTTTTTTCTATTAAAGAAGCATGTACGCCATTGCATTTTAAGAAAGACGACAACCACGGAGCGAGGTTTTGTGTCATACCTCTGCGCCGACGTCTCCGTCCTAACCGCCTTCCTTTTTGGCCTACCCGGCTTCGGTGCCTCTTGCTGGCGAGTTGCTGCGGGTTCGGCACGGTGTCCCGAATGCCTTCCCTGTAAAACACCATATGTGTATGGTAGGTGAAGTGTCTAAGGGGGGATCCTATTTTTGGAGTTGGGATTTCGGTTTTTCGTACGTGCGACGCAGGGAGCAGTCCGGGATAGTCGGCCGTTATGGCCACCATGGTGTCATCGCAGCTCAATTGATAGAATTTCCTGTCTATCAGCTCCACGAATATGTCCGGATCCTCTTTGAGTCCGGGACCGAGGGCCCGGCCGGGGTCCTCCGGTTGTGAAGATGGGCTGTTGACCTCCCTTACAGCTTTTCGCAGTTCCTGTCATAAAATGGCAAGGTGAGTACCTACGACGAAGAATGTGGGAAGAATGGGAGTAAAGAGGTATAACTCACCCATCTTGGAGGGTTGTACATAGAGAATCCATCCCGTGGCTTGATACGGATGAACTCCTCTTCCTCTCCCTTGAACAACTCGGACAGAATTTTTGCTAAAGCACCTGCAGAGTCCGGTCCCTTACGCCCGCAACGGGTGGCATCATCTTCCCCGTTAAAACACCACAGGGGGTGCCATCGATATTGAAGTGGCTGCACTCCCCGCATTATGCATATTGACATAACCTCGACTATTGTCAATCCTGATTGAGCCAGCGCTTTAATCCGGTTCATCAGTAAAGGACTTCTCCATTGTCTTCCTCCTGGGGTCTCCGTGGGCACTAGCTTCGGCATTTCTTCAAAGGAGCATTGTTGAACTCAGGAAGACCCCGCCGAACAGGGTCTGGAAGGGGGACGTCCTCCATATAAAACCACTCCGAAGGCCAGTCTTCGAACGTCTTCTTCGGAGTACCGGACAGGTATCCGGTTTCGGCGATGCGCCATATTTCGGCTCCACCCACTTGATAAAGTGACCCCTTCTATGTGCGGGGCACAAGGCAAAATAACCTTTTCCACAGCTTGAAATGAGCTTCGCGGCCCAGAAATAGCTCGCAAAGGGCAACGTAGCCGGCGATGTGTGATATGGAAGCAGGGGTGAACTTATGCAGTTGGAGGCCGTAAAACTCCAGGAGCCCGAGGAGGAACGGATGAATTGGAAATCCGAGTCCCCTTAGTAAGTAAGGAATAAGGCACACCCGCTCCCACTTAGAGGGGCTGGGGAAGCTCTCCGCTTGCTCCCCGCCATTGTAGGTGGCGAGACCGGCTCGGACGGGGACCATATACGCTGGAGGGAGAAATCCCTGAGTCTGCAGCTCTACTAATCGACTGTGTGGGACGGAACACCTCTCCCAGTCATCGAGCTTAGGGCTACGGGGGTGGGAGGAGGAGCTGCGGTGGTCGTCCATGTTGGAGTGGATTTTTCTGAAGCGCGCTCCGATGGATTCTCACTGTGGGAGGATGGTATGGATTAGATCTAAGAATCCCCATCCCTTTAAATAGACAATTTATTTACCTGGCTAGGGGGGCGAATGTAAAAACGCCCTGGCTCCTCTTATTCGTTCGATGCGTGGAAGATAGCCCTTATTAAGCATAGAAGCCAAGAAGTCCAACATTTATGGGGCCGGACACTACTTAACAGACATTCAAGATTTGGAGAAGAACCCGCCTTGCAATGTCGAAGACAGTACTGCACGCCGGACTCAATGTCATTGAAGCCTGGTTCAGGGGCTACTGAGGGAGTCCTGGATTAGGGGGTCTCCGGACAGCCAGATTATATCCTTTGGCCGGACTATTGGACTATGATGATACAAGATTGAAGACTTCGTCTCGTGTCTGGATAGGACTCTACTTGGCGTGGAAGGCAAGCTAGGCAATACAGATATGTATATCTCCTCCTTTGTAACCGACCTTGTGTAACCCTGGCCCCCTCCGGTGTCTATATAAACCGGAGGGTTTTAGTCCGTAGGACAACAGACAATCATACCATAGGCTAGCTTATAGGGTTTAGCCTCTTTTATCTCATGGTAGATCAACTCTTGTAATACTCATATCATCAAGAACAATCAAGCAGGATGTAGGGTATTACCTCCATCAAGAGGGCCCGAACCTGGGTAAACATCGTGTCCCCTGCCTCCTGTTACCATCCGCCTTAGACGCACAGTTCGGGACCCCCTACCCGAGATCCACCGGTTTTGACACCGACAAACCCTTATACACATCGAATATAATCAAGCAGGTCGTAGGGTTTTCCCTCCTTTAAGAGGGCCCGAACCTAGTAAAACATTGAGTCCCTTGTTACCATCGATCCTCATAAACGTGATCCAAGTAATGCTAGTCCGTCGGGTCCTGCCATGCCAGCGACGGCCTCTCCGCATGTGGGAGTTCAATCCAGAAGGACCACAGACCCTTCAGCACTTCTTCGGCACAACACACAGAGGGATGTGGAAGTTATTCTTCGGGACCCGAAAGCAGTGGCAGGATACAACCGAGGACATCGGCCTCGACTGCAATCATCCGGATACCTCGGTAAGCACTCAACTCCTGAACATAGCTTAGTTGATTATCCCATATCAGTGTACTGAGAAACCCGTCTTTGACCAGGGATGGATAAAGAAGGTGGAACGAATTAGGTGTTCGGCTCCGCTTCCTAAAGACTCAGCGGATCCTGTGTTAACAAGGATGCTGGCCCCGGCACCATATCAAGTGCCGGCGAAGGAGGACAAAGAGGCCAGGGGTGGCTCCCACCCTAAAGGTACACCAGATGCTATGTCTGGGGAGACCGGAACTCCCTCTTCTGAAGACGAAGGGGAAGAAGAAGCTGATATCCCTTCTCCCCATGTGAAGAAAAGGACCGCCTCCGAAGATTGGAAGGTGGAGGCTTCCAAGAGAGGGAAAATGTCCCTGTCAGACGGTTCGGTTTAGAAGACGATGTTGTCGCATAGTTCCTCCGTAAGGACAAGCCTTTCGCCGAATCGTAAGTGAACAAGGGTATTCTAGACATATCCCGTTCTTTTCAAGTCAAAAGGGTAACATCTTAAATATATGTTTGCAGTCCGGCCCGCGGTCTTCCTCAATAGTCCTCCTCCTCGGGTGACCTGCTTCCGGAGATGATGGAAAGCGAGACGCCTCCACATGCTTCCTCACCCCTTAGGGCGGATGACTTCAGGGTGTATCCCAGAGGGTCTCCCCCGATCATCAAGTGGTGCGAGGGGCAATGAAGGTAGCGCCCGAAGGTGATACTTCAGTCATCAAGGGTCCGGGGTGTGCAACCCCTACGGGGACCAACAATAAAGGCCCCAGACTATCCGGTTTACAGCCGAAGACGACTCTACGGTCGAGTAAACATATCCATTCGAAGGGAATTCGTACTCCTGCAGCTGATTCCAGGAGTCCGGAGGCGCCGGACACATTAATGGGCATGTTGCAGAATGCGTCCATCTCAGAGGAACATCGTACCTTAATGGGTATGGTACTTGAGAGGATTCTGTCCGCAAGAAGCGGATTGAATGAAGCCTTCATGTGCCTACTAAGAGGCTTTGAGGTATGCTATGTAATATCTTAACCGCTCTTTACATGCCGAATGCGCCTGTGTATAGATAGTAGCCCCTGAGACTCTGGCCGGCTTCCACAGGGAGGCGATGAGAGGATCAAAAAGATATGCTCAGGAAATGACATGATTAAATTGAAAACAGGCTGGTATGTCAATGGCAACTGCCCCTGCTGCGAAAGTTGCAGATTTAAAGCAGAAACTTGAGTCAGCGGATGAGGACATTACTCGTATTAACAAGCGGCTCGACGAGGCACATGGTATGTTTTTGGGGCTGTCGGCTTATGCATGTATACTAATATGAGCTCGAAGCTAAAAATTATATACTCAGACATGCATAATTGCAGATGGTGCTGCTGTGGTTGAGACCCTTCGGGCTGAACTTGCCCGGGCCAGGGAGCAAGCCAGAGTGAGCAATGCGGCTGTCAAGAAGGCAGCTACTGAGTTAAAGGCCGAACAAGCCGCTTGGCGCCAGTGTGAGGAGAGAATATCTAACATAGCGCGAGAGTTGAAGGATTGCACAAGCCAATGCGAATCACTCGAGAAGGATAACAAAGCCAAGGTAGCCGAACTCAAGAAGGATTTTCAAGAGATGGGAGAGGCGCGGTCTGAGTCTAGAGCGGCTCGGGAAGAGATCCGGCAAGCTAGGGAGATAGCGGCTGGTAAGCCCTTTCTATTACACACTAAATTCGGCAACCCGAAGTGTGCCCCGCTTAATCAATTGTGGAGTTCTCCAGACTCATTATTGGACTTGTCGAATAGTGTTGCTGATGCGGCGCAGTTTTATCAAGCGCAAGACAGACATGCAGTGGAGAAGCTTTTTTGGTCATAGTTCAACGTGCCAAAGCATCCGTCGTTGCTGAACGAACAAATGGCCTAGTGGGCCGAGCTCCATAATGTGTACGGAGCTGCCATGAAGGAAGTCGTGGTCCGGTTGTGGCCAACTGAGCCAATTCTGAACAGTTATTTCAGTTTGGTGTAGCGACTTGCTGATGCGGTGCTGCGTATCGACGCCGTTAAATGGCCAGCGTTCATTGAAGGTGCACGGATGGCCTTTGCCCGCGTCAAGACGTACTGGGCGAAAATGAAGGCCGGCGATGTTGCAGCAAACAGTCCGCCCAAGGGCAAGGACCATCGCACGCTGGAGCATTATTTTGAAGATGTCCTAGAGGACGCCTGCTTGATAGAGGGTCAGTGCTCGAAGAATATGATGTTCGAGTGAATGTATCAGAATTGTGATAACAATATTATGATATATTAAGGCTGTGTTATATTTATGCCTTTTGCCTAAAAGGCATTTCCTCCTGAGCCGCCATTTTTTATAATCTGAAGGTTTGCCAGTCGTCGGCCTCAGCCCCCTCGCATATAATGCAGGGGTGTTCGGAATAGCAACTGACTACACTTGACCCAACGTCTTGGTCCGTGAAGGAGGTGTCAGTGCGGCGAACTAGGCAATCGGACTATAGGGCTTTAACACCTTCACTTAGCCATAGGAGTTGACGGTGGGTCTACGATATGGCCCCTTGTATGTACGCAGTTAGCCGAATATGGCTGCGCTACATAGGTGACCGGACAACGGTCCTTCGTGTTATACGGAAGAAATCACAAAAGATTTTAATAAGTCGCCGAGTGGTTGACCAGCTCTCGCCACATCATGATAGTCACTTTTCGGCTTTCTCTACTGAGGTGCTTAACCAGGTGAACCGGAAACACAATCGCAGTAGTTCTCCCTTTACTACCCTAGCCGATAGAGCTGAACGTAAGGTAGTAAGCACAGGAGCCGGGCAACCCAACCATCGACCAAAGACATGGTTCGGAGTTGATGCATATAATGCCAAAACTGGTGACGCCGAAGTATGCTGTAGAGCTGTTCGGACTTGTTGCCAATTTAATATGTTGCCGTATCAAGCCCCTGGCGATTAGTGCCGAGGTGTGTATGTGAAACCACTAAAAAGGTAAAATACAGTTCTATAAGGAAAAAATATATACTGAAGACGGATTATGTCCACTAGAATCTGGTTGATACGTCGAGCGCAATCTTATAGATTATAACACCCCTACCCGGGTCATTTTACATGCCAGGGGTCGAAGGCTGAGGAAAAAGGATATATCCAGGTTTTGAATAGAGTGTTTGGTCTACAAAAAAATCTTTTGGACCTCCTGTCGCGCGTCTGCGCTGCCTTTGCCTTAGCGAAGAGGATTCCTTAAGCAATCTTTGGTTGCCTGGAGGAAGCTGGGCTCCGAAAGAGTCCTTGCAGGTCCATAGGATGAACAAGGTTTGATTCATCTATGACAAAAGATAAGAAATAGTTTAAAAAGAAGGGAGAAAAGCTGTAGGAGGACGAACTGTGCTGTAGGTCTGTCCACATTGTGCCTCCGCCGACGACCAAGGTATTTTAAGCGCATAGTTATGCATACGCGATGTGAACTTTGCGGACCTATGTGGCGAACGACAGAGGCGGAACTGCTAATCCAACTCAAAAATTGACCGGTCTTGTGTGGTAGAGGCCGGTGGCTTAATGGCCGATAAGGTATGCGGTTTAACGAGTGCGCTTTGTACTTCGGCTGTGATGGCCGTGGTATACTCCTCGGAATGGAGGGGTTGTTCTGTTTTTCCAGTGATCGTTATGACGCCGCATGGACTGGGCATCTTAAACTTTAGATAGGCGTAGTGTGGGACCGCATTGAAACGAGCGAACGTGGTCCGCCCAAGCAGTGTATGGTATCCACTACAGAACAGAACAATATCAAGATCAAGGCTTCGCTTCGGAAGTTGTTTGGCGAACCGAAGACGACTTCCAGTGTGATTGAGCCCATACAGTGAGCTTCTTCGCTAGGTATTACACCGTTATAGGTAGTTGTGCTGGGATGGATCCTTGAGGGATCAATGCCCATCTTGTGAACAGTGTCTTGATAGAGCAAATTAAGGCTACTGCCGCCGTCCAGAAGGACTCCTGTGAGATGGAATCCATCAATGATTGGGCCGAGGACCAAAGCTGCCGAACCCTTGTGACGGATACCTGTTGGGTGGTCATTGTGATCAAATGTGATCGGATAGGCTACCCATGGGTTAAATTTTGGTACGACCGGTGATAACCCACAAGTATTGGGGATCGCAACAGTTTTCGAGGGTAGAGTATTCAACCCAAATTTATCGATTCGACACAAGGGGAGCCAAAGAATATTCTCAAGTATTAGCAGCTGAGTTGTCAATTCAACCACACCTGGAAACTTAATATCTGCAACAAAGTGTTTAGTAGCAAAGTAATATGATAGTGGTGATAACGGTAGCAAAAGGTAACAATAGTAAATGTAATGTTTTTGGTATTTTGTAATGATGATAGCAATAGCAACGGGAAAGTAAATAAGCGAAGAACAATATATGAAAAGCTCGTAGGCGATGGATCGGTGATGGAGAATTATGCCGGATGCGGTTCATCATGTAACAGTCATAACCTAGGGTGACACAGAACTAGCTCCAGTTCATTGATATAATGTAGGCATGTATTCCGAATATAGTCATACAAGAACTTGCATGACATCTTTTGTCCTACCCTCCCGTGGCAGCGGGGTCCTTACGGAAACTAAGGGATATTAAGGCCTCCTTTTAATAGAGAACCGGAACAAAGCATTAACACATAGTGAATACATGAACTCCTCAAACTACGGTCATAACCGGTAAGTATCCTGATTATTGTCACTTCGGGGTTAACGGATCATAACACATAATAGGTGACTATAGACTTGCAAGATAAGATCAAGAACACTCATATATTGATGAAAACATAATAGGTTCAGATCTGACATCATGGCACTCGGGCCCTAGTGACAAGCATTAAGCATAGCAAAGTCATAGCAACATCAATCTCAGAACATAGTGGACACTAGGGATCAAACCCTAACAAAACTAACTCGATTACATGATAGATCCCATCCAACCCATAACCGTCCAGCAAGCCTACGATGGAATTACTCACGCACGGCGGTGAGCATCATGAAATTGGTGATGGAGGATGGTTGATGATGACGATGGCGACGGATTCCCCTCTCCGGAGCCCCGAACGGACTACAGACCAGCCCTCCTGAGAGGTTTTAGGGCTTGGAGGCGGCTCCGTATCGTAAAACGCGATGATTTCTTCTCTTTGATTTTTTTCTCCCCGAAACACAATATATGGAGTTGGAGTTGGAGTCGGAGAGGCAACAGGGGGCCCACGAGGTAGGGGGCGCGCCCTAGGGGGCAGGCGTGCCCCCCACCCTCGTGGAGAGGTGGTGGGCCCCCTGGCCTTCATCTTTCGTAGGTATTTTTATTATTTTATGAAAAGTGGCTCCATGAAGTTTCAAGTCATTCCGAGAACGTTTATTCCTGCACATAAATAACACCATGGTAATTCTGCTGAAAACAACGTCAGTCCGGGTTAGTTCCATTCAAATCATGCAAGTTAGAGTCCAAAACAAGGGCAAAAGTGTTTGGAAAAGTAGATACGTTGGAGACGTATCAACTCCCCCAAGCTTAAACATTTGCTTGTCCTCAAGCAATTTTGTTGATAAACTTAAAGTGATAAAGAAAAACTTTTACAAACTCTGTTTGCTCTTGTTGTTGTAAATATGTAAAGCCAGCATTCAAGTTTTCAGCAAAGATTATAACTAACCACATTCACAATAACACATAGGTCTCAAGTTTACTCATATCAATAGCATAATCAACAAGCAAGCAATAATAATAAATCTTGGATGACAACACTTTCTCAAAACAATCATAATATGATATAACAAGATGGTATCTCGCTAGCCCTTTCTGAGACCGCAAAACATAAATGCAGAGCACCTTTAAAGACCAAGGACTGACTAGACATTGTAATTCATGGTAAAAGAGATCCAGTCAAGTCATACTCAATGTAAACTAACAGTAATGAATGTAAATGACAGCGGTGCTCTCCAACTGTTGCTTTTTAATAAGAGGATGATGACTCAGCATAAAAGTAAATAGATAGCCCCTTCGCATAGGGAAGCAGGGATTTGTAGAGGTGCGAGAGCTCGGTTTTGAAACAGAGGTGAATAATATTTTGAGCGGTATACTTTCATTGTGAACATAACAACCAAGAGATGGCGATATCTTCCATGCTACACACATTATAAGCGGTTCCCAAACAGTATGGCAAAGTTTATACTCCCCCTTCCACCAACAAGCATCAATCCATGGCTTGCTCGAAACAACGAGTGCCTCCAACTAACAAGAGTCCCAGGGGGAGTTTTGTTTGCAATTATTTTGATTTAGTTTGCATAAAGCACGGGACTGGGCATCCTGGTGAGCAGCCATTTATCTCGCGAGTGAGGAGCGGAGTCCACTCCTCTTGAGAATAACCCGCCTAACATGGAAGATACAGACATCCCTAGTTGATACATGAGCTATTCGAGCATACAAAACAGGATATTTATTTGAAGGTTTAGAGTTTGGCACATACAAATTTACTTGGAACGGCAGGTAGATACCGTATATAGGTAGGTATAGTGGACTCGTGTGGAATAACTTTGGGGTTTAAGGAGTTTGGATGCACAAGCAGTATTCTCGCTTAGTACAGGTGAAGGCTAGCAAAAGACTGGGAAGCGACCAGCTAGAGAGTGACAACAGTCATGAACATGCATTAAAATTAATCAACATTGAATGCAAGCATGAGTAGGATATAATCCACCATGAACATAAATATCGTGAAGGCTATGTTGATTTTGTTTCAACTACATGCGTGAACATGTGCCAAGTCAAGTCACTTAAATCATTCAGAGGAGGATACCACCCTATCATACCACATCATAACCATTTTAATAGCATGTTGGCACGCAAGGTAAACCATTATAACTCATAGCTAATCAAGCATGGCATAAGAAACTATGATCTCTAGTTGTCATTGCAAACAAGTTTATTCATAATAGGCTGAATCAGGAACGATGAACTAATCATATTTGCAAAAACAAAAGAGGTTGAGTTCGTACCTGCTTTTCTCATCTCAGCCAGTCCATCATACATCATCATAATTGCCTTTCACTTGCACGATCGAATGATGTGAATAATAATAATAGTGCACGTGCATTGGACTAAGCTGGAATCTGCAAGCATTCAATAAACAGGAGAAGACAAGGCAATATGGGATCTTTTATCAGATAAACAATAATGCATATAAGAGCCACTTCAACAATTTAATTATGGTCTTCTCCTATCGACCCCCAAAGAAAAGAAAAGAAATAAAACTATTTACACGGGAAAGCTCCCAACAAGCAAAAGAAGAACAGGAAATCTTTTTGGGTTTTTCTTTTTAATTACTACTACAAGCATGGAAATTAAACTGATTAAAAGCTACATCTAATTTTTTTGGTTTTTTTCTTAAGGTTTATCAAACACACAAGAAGAAAGCATAAAAAGGAAAATAAACTAGCATGGATGATACAGTGAAAAAGTATGAGCACCGGCATCTAGCAATGAGTGTGTGAACATAAATGTAATGTCGGTGGGAAATACGTACTCCCCCAAGTGTAGGCTTTTGGCCTAAGTTGGTCTATGGCCACGGCTGGCCTGGCGGATATCCATAATAATAGTTGGGGTCATACTGAGAAGAAGAAGAGGAAGACCCCGATTGCCACTGGCTGACAATCATCTCCGGATCCCACTGGTAATTAGACTGTCGTGAAGGATCAACTTGTGGTTCCGGCTCTGGCTCCTCAGCTGGTGTAGGGTTCCGGTAGGCGTGAATAGCCTTCAATGGCACAAGGTACGTGCCTACAGATAAATCAAACAAAGAAGGAGCAGGCAGGGTAATAGTCTCAGGATGGTGTTTATTAAAGAACAATTGATATTTAAGATCTCCTTCCCTATTCTTAACAATAAAATCATGTGCCACCATATTTTTATAATCTAAATAAACACGAGGCAGCACTTTTTCTTCCTTCTCATAATGCCTAATAGGTATGTTAAAATGCGCAGCTAGGCGTGAAGCATAGATGCCTCCGAAGATGGGGCCCTTTGTACGGTTCAAACTTAACCGTTTGGCAATAATGCCGCCCATACTAACCGAGTTATCACCGTATAAACCATGGAGCAAAATAATAATATCAGGGATACTAAGGTTTCCACAGTTTCCGTGACCAACTAAACAACGACTAGCAAATAATGCAAAATAACGTAAAACAGGAGAATGTATGCTAGTGATTCGTGCATCGGAAACCTTCCTTGTTTCCCCTATAGTGATAGTGTCAATGAACCCCTCCACATCATCGTGATGTGGTTCTTCTGTCTTGCCCTCAAAAGGGACTAAACAAACCCGACAAAAATCATAAAGTGACATCTCCTTATGCTCATCATATAAATGAAACTCCACCGTAGGTGGTGAGCTCCTAGAATGGAAATGAAAGTTTTGCACAAAGGTATTTGTGAGTAAGAGATACTGATCGCATTGGTCGTGGAGGAAAGCGGTAAGGCCTGCATTCTGAGCCAATTTATGAAAATCTTCATAAATACCGGCTGCTCTCAAGAAATCATCGGAAGGCCATTCACACGCCCGAATCTCTGCGGTGCGAGGCAGATTATACTTAGGCTTTGGTGTCTTTTCCTTCGAGATTTGGCTCGATGAGCCCCTCAAAAGTCTCCTCATCATTTTCTGAAAAATTCTAAAATTTTAGTAACTTCAAAATAAAGGTAAACCAAACTCAATAATATTTATAGCAACTACTCCTACAAGTGCCTAGTGCCTATATCATGCATCAAAACTACTCTTGACCATATAAATTTGACATGCAAGTTCAAGAACAGGGTCACCTAAGCAGCAAAAATTTGCAATGAATAATGCACTAGAAAAAAACTAATTGGACCAATGGAGGATTCACATACCAAGGAACAATCTCCCCAAGAAGTTTTGTGAGAGGTGCTTTGAGCAAGGAGATCGAAAATGGGAGCAAAATGAGCTAGAACTCGTGCTTGAGCTGAATATTCGTGTTTGTCGGAGGAAGATGAAGTGTGTGGGTGCAGGAATAAGTGGAGGAGGGCCACCATGGGCCCACGAGGCAGGGGGCGCGCCTAGGGGGTAGGACGCGCCCTCCACCCTCGTGGGCAGGTGGTTGACCCCCCTGCTGTGTTCTTAGTGCCAAATATTCTCAAATATTCTGGAAAAAATTATATTTAAATTTTAGGGCATTTGGAGAACTTTTATTTTCGAGGTATTTTTATATTGCACGGATAATCATATAACAGATAGAAAAATATTTATTTTATTTTATTTAATATAAATAACAGAAAGTAAAAGTGGTGTACAGGAGGTTGTGCCTTCTAGTTTCATCCATCTCATGATCATCAAAAGTAATCCATTAACATGGTTGATCAGGTCTTGTTAACGAACTCATTCCGAATAACATGGAACCAGAGAAATTTCGAATAACACTATTTTACCTCAACGGGGATATGCACATCCACAATAATAAGAATATCATATTTCTTCTTGACAGTAGGAAGAGGAAATTTAAAACCTCCAAATATAATCGATGGAATTTTTCCAATAGAATTGATACTATGAACTTGAGGTTGTTTCCTCGGAAAGTGTACCGTATGCTCATTACCATTAACATAAAAAGTGACATTGCCTTTAGTGCAATCAATAACAGCCCATGCAGTATTCAAAAAGGGTCTTCCAAGAATAATAGACATACTATCGTCCTCGGGAATATCAAGAATAACAATGTCCGTTAAAATAGTAACATTTGCAACTACAATAGGCACATCCTCACAAATACCGACAGGTATAGCAGTTGATTTATCAGCCATTTGCAAAGATATTTCAGTAGGTGTCAACTTATTCAAATCAAGTCTACGATATAAGGAGAGAGGCATAACACTAACACCGGCTCCAAGATCACATAAAGCATTTTTAACATAGTTTCTTTTAATGGGGCATGGTATAGTGGGTACTCCTGGATCTCCAAGTTTCTTTGGTATTCCATCCTTAAAAGTATAATTAGCAAGCATGGTGGAAATTTTAGCTTCCGGTATCTTTCTTTTATTTGTAATAATATCTTTCATGTACTTAGCATAAGGATTGGTTTTGAGTATATCAGTTAATCGCATACACAAAAAGATAGGTCTAATCATTTCAGCAAAGCGCTCAAAATCCTCATCATCCTTTTTCTTGGATGGTTTGGGAGGAAAAGGCATGGGTTTCTGAACCCAAGGCTCTCTTTCTTTACCATTGTTTCCTAGCAACAAAATCTTTCTTATCATAACGTTGATTCTTTGATTGGGGGTTATCAAGATCAACAGCAGGTTCAATTTCTATGTCATTATCATTACTAGGTTGGGCATCATCATGAACATTACTATTAGCATTATCACTAGTTTCAGGTTCATTACCAGATTGAGTTTCAGCATCAGAAATAGAAATATCATTTGGATTCTTAGGTGTTTCAACAATAGGATTACTAGAAGCATGCAAAGTCTTATCATTTTTCTTTTTCTTCTTTTTAGAAGGACTAGGTGCATCTATATTATTTCTCCGAGAATCTTGCTCAATTCTCTTAGGGTGGCCTTCAGGATACAAAGATTCCTGATTCATTCTACCAGTTCTAGTAGCCACTCTAACAGCATTATCATTATCCTTACTATTCAATTCATTGAGCAAATCATTTTGAGCTTTAAGTACTTGTTCTACTTGAGTGGTAACCATAGAAGCATGTTTACTAATAAGTTTAAGTTCACCTTTAACATTAGCCATATAATCACCCAAGTGTTCAAGCATATTTGAATTGTATTTCAGTTGCCTACCAAAATAGGCATTAAAGTCTTCTTGCTTAGGCATAAATTTATCAAACTCATCTAAGCATGGGCTAGCAAACTTAGTAAATGGGATTACAGCTTTATCATATCTATAGAGAGAATTTACCTTTACTACCTGCGTCGGGTTATCAAGACCATGAGTTTCTTCAATAGGTAATGGATTAAGATTATATGTTTCTTCAAGAGGCGGTAAATTAAGACCATGTATTTCTTCAATAGGAGGTAAATTCTTAACATCTTCAGCTTTAATACCTTTTTCTTTCATAGATTTCTTTACCTCTTGCATATCTTCAGGACTGAGAAATAGAATACCCCTCTTCTTCGGAGTTGGTTTAGGAATAGGCTTAGGAATTGGCTCCGGAGGTGTCCAATTATTTTCATTTGTCAACATATTATTCAATAGAATTTCAGCTTCATCCGGTGTTCTTTCCCTGAAAACAGAACCAGCACAACTATCCAGGTAATCTCTGGAGGAATTGGTTAATCCATTATAAAAGATATCAAGTATTCCATTTTCTTGAGAGGATGATCAGGAAAAGCATTAAGTAATTGGAGAAGCCTCCCCCAAGCTTGTGGGAGACTCTCTTCTTTAATTTGCACAAAATTATATATATCCCTTAAAGCAGCTTGTTTCTTATGAGCAAGGAAATATTTAGCAGAGAAGTAATATATCATATCCTGGGGACTACACACACAACCAGGATCAAGAGAATTAAACCGTATCTTAGCATCACCCTTTAATGAGAATGAAAATATTTTAAGGATATAAAAGTAATGAGTTATCTCATCTTTAGTGAACAGGGTAGCTATATCATTTAATTTAGTAAGATGTGCCACAATAGTTTCAGATTCATAACCATGAAAAGGATCACATTCAAAAAAAAGTAATTATATCAGGATCAATAGAGAATTCATAATCCTTATCAATAACAAAGATAGGTGAAGTAGCAAAAGCAGGGTCAGGTTTCATTCTAGCATTTAGAGATTGCTTGCTCCATTTAGCTAATAATCTTTTGAGTTCATTTCTATTTTCGCAAGCTAAAATAGCTAAAGAAGCTTCTTGATCAAAAACATAACCCTTAGGAATAACAAGTGATTCTTCATCATCACTTTCATCAGTATCATCAGATTCAATATTTTCAATTTCTCTAGCCCTAGCAAGTTGTTCATCAAGAAAGTCACTAAGTGGCACAGTAGTATCAGACATAGAGGTAGTTTCATCATAAGTATCATGCATAGCAGAAGTGGCATCATCAATAACATGCGACATATCAGAACGAATAGCAGAAGCAGGTGTAGGTGTCGCAAACTTACTCATAATAGAAGGTGAATCAAGTACGGAGCTAGATGGCAGTTCCTTACCTCCCCTCATAGTTCAGGTATAAATATTGGTTTTTGGATCTCTCAAGTTCTTCATAATGATAAGCAGATATATATCCCAAGTGACTCAAAGAATAGAGCTATGCTCCCCGGCAACGGCGCTAGAAAATAGTCTTGATAACCCACAAGTATAGGGGATCGCAACAGTTTTCAAGGGTAGAGTATTCAACCCAAATTTATTGATTCGACACAAGGGGAGCCAAAGAATATTCTCAAGTATTAGCAGCTGAGTTGTCAATTCAACCACACCTGGAAACTTAATATCTGCAGCAAAGTGTTTAGTAGCAAAGTAATATGATAGTGGTGATAACAGTAGCAAAAGGTAACAATAGTAAAAGTAATGTTTTTGGTATTTTGTAGTGATGATACCAATAGCAATGGGAAAGTAAATAAGCGAAGAACAATATATGAAAAGCTCGTAGGCAATGGATCAGTGATGGAGAATTATGCCGGATGCGGTTCATCATGTAACAGTCATAACCTAGGGTGACACAGAACTAGCTCCAGTTCATTGATATAATGTAGACATGTATTCCGAATATAGTCATACGTGCTTATGGAAAAGAACTTGCATGACATCTTTTGTCCTACCCTCCCGTGGCAGCGGGGTCCTTACAGAAACTAAGGGATATTAAGGCCTCCTTTTAATAGAGAACCAGAACAAAGCATTAACACATAGTGAATACATGAACTCCTCAAACTACGGTCATCACCGGTAAGTATCCTGATTATTGTCACTTCAGGGTTAACGGATCATAACACATAATAGGTGACTATAGACTTGCCAGATAAGATCAAGAACACTCATATATTGATGAAAACATAATAGGTTCAGATCTGAAATCATGGCACTCGGGCCCTAGTGACAAGCATTAAGCATAGCAAAGTCATAGCAACATCAATCTCAGAACATAGTGGACACTAGTGATCAAACCCTAACAAAACTAACTCAATTACATGATAGATCCCATCCAACCCATCACCGTCCAGCAAGCCTATGATGTAATTACTCACGCACGGCGGTGAGCATCATGAAATTGGTGATGGAGTATGATTGATGATGACGATGGCGACGGACTCCCCTCTGTGGAGCCCCGAACGGACTCCAGATCAGCCCTCCCGAGAGGTTTTAGGGTTTGGCGGCGGCTCCGTATCGTAAAACGCGATGATTTCTTCTCTTTGATTTTTTTCTCCCTGAAACACAATATATGGAGTTGGACTTGGAGTCGGAGAGGCAACAGGGGGCCCACGAGGTAGGGGCGCGCCCTAGGGGGGCAGGCGCGCCCCCAGCCTCGTGGAGAGGTGGTGGCCCCCCTGGCCTTCATCTTTTGCAGGTATTTTTCTTATTTTCTGAAAAGTGGCTCCGTGAAGTTTCAAGTCATTCCGAGAACGTTTGCTCCTGCACATAAATAACACCATGGTAATTCTGCTGAAAACAGCGTCAGTCCGGGTTAGTTTCATTCAAATCATGCAAGTTAGAGTCCAAAACAAGGGCAAAAGTGTTTGGAAAAGTAGATACGTTGGAGACGTATCAACCGGCTTTATGGCGTAGTCGTCTCGTAGTACGCTCTTGCGCTCCCTCGTAGGGATATGCATCATAGATATCATGTTTACTGTTTTTACTTCGGGAGGAAATTGCTTTTGTCCCCCGATGTTTGGCTGGCGAGTCTCCTCGTTTTCGCTGTCACTAGGCGCCCCCCTCCCTTTGTGTTCGGCGTTGAGCTTTCCTGCTTGTTTGAAAACCCAACAATTTCTGTTGGTATGGTTGGCGGGTTTGTCAGGGCTGCCATGAATTTGACAGGGCCGATCCTGTATCCTGTCTAAACTGGATGGGCCATCTTTGTTTGCCTTGAATGGCTTCTTCCGTTGACCGGATTTGGAACCACAGAATCCGGCGTTGACCGCCGTGTCTTGGGTTCCTACATTATTGTATCGACGCTTGTTTTTATCGCGTCGAGGCTTGCCATTGCCGTCCCTGACCTCAGAGGTTCCAGGATCATTGGTGCTATTGTTTTGGCGAGCCAGCCAGCTGCCTTCTCCCGCGTAGAAGTGGGTCATCAGTGCGGTAAGAGCTGCCATAGACTTTCGTTTTTCTTGGCCGAGGTAATGGGCCAGCCATTCATCTTGGACGCTATGTTTAAAAGCTACTATGGCTTCAGCGTCCGGACAGTAGACGATTTGGTTCTTTTTAATTAAGAACCTAGTCCAGAGCTTTCCAGCGGACTCTCCAGGCTGTTGGATGATGTGACTAAGGTCATCAGCATCTGGAGGCTGGACAGATGTACCTTGGAAGTTGTCGTGAAAGGCGTCTTCCTGGTCTTCCCAGTTTCCAATAGAGTTTTCTGGGAGGCTGTTTAGCCAGTGCTGCGTTGGTCCCTTTAATTTTAGTGGGGGTATTTGATGTCATGAATATCATCATCGCGGGCCATATGAATATGGAGAAGAAAATCCTCAATCCATACCGCGGGATCTGTTGTTCCATCATAAGATTCGATATTCATAGGTTTGAACCCTTCTGGTAATTCATGCTCCATTATAGTGAAGCAGAGGGGGTGTGCGGCGCCTCTATATCGGGCCAAGTCACGACGCAACTCGGATGGAGTCCGTCTGCGGTTTTCAGCCTGGGCGTGATTATGCTTGTCACGTCCGGCTAGATAGCCATCGTCGTGCGTTGGTGCACGCCCCCGCGATCCGTAGATTGATCTGGCCTGACCTGCTCTATTGTCCAGGTCTTGCCGCAGGTCATATGTATATCCCCGAGCTGTTATGTCTCTACCTTTATGGCGAGGTAGTATGGGCTGGTGTTCGGCTTTAGTTGCCATTTTGTCCTGACCATGAGGTGGTCGGTCAGCCGCATTATACACTGACGGCGTGGGCTTGACGGCCTCGTCGTCAAATTGGGGTAGCAGTTTACACTTCGGGTAACTTTTGATTGGGCGCTCGAGGCCATATTCCTCGGCTGCCAGGACATTAGTCCACCTATCGTTGAGCAGATCTTGATCAGCTTGAAGTTGTTGCTGCTTCTTTCTCAGGCTCCTTGCAGTGGAAATTAGCCGGCGCTGAAAGCGCTCCTGCTCGAGAGGTTCCTCAGGTACGATAAATTCTTCTTCACCGAGGCTCACCTCATCCTCGGAGAGTGGTAGATAATTACTGTCCTCCGAGTCTTTGTTTACGGCATGTTCGTCAGGGCTAACTTGCCCTCCTCCCGATCGTCCTGTTCGAAAGTTGGCTCGACGGGGTCTTCTTTGTCTTCGGCATCGTCCGGAGTATTGTTGTCTCATGTGCCGGTATTGCTGTCTTTTCCACGGCGTGATTTAGAGCGGCGCCGCTGACGTCAGCGCTTTGGCTGTATCTCAGGAGGCTTATCCTCGACTGGATCTTCTTTATCATCGCCGTTACCCTCCTTGGGTGTGTCCACCATGTACACGTCATACGAAGAGGTGGCCGTCCAGCGTCCGGTAAACGGCGGGTTTTTGGCCTGCTCCTCTCCGGCATCGTCGTCCATACCATCGATGTCTTCGGAGCCGTAGTCGAGCATGTCAGTTAAGTCCTCGACAGTGTCTATGAAGTGGGTGGTGGGTGGGGCGTAAAATTCTCTGCCCTCAGCCCCTAGTCCGGGCTGGGCGTAGTTTGGAAATTGCCCCTCTGTAATGACAAGGGATCGCATTAAGTTCAGAGCCTCACTTAAAGGCGAGGTTTGATCAGGGAGAAGAAAATCCGTGGAGTACGGCAGGAAGGAAACTCCTTGGCTGAGCTCACACGATGCTGACTCCGAGGGTTGGGAGCCAGTGTCCGGCGTCATGATGGTTGCCAGCGACACTACTTCCTCCGGCTCTCCCGTACTGGGTTTAGTGGCCGCAGATAGTCCGGCGGGCTTGGTAATCCCGTCTTTGGACCTGGTGATGCACTTCGGATCTAAGGCCAGAGCGGAGGTAGGGGTCGTGAACCCTTGGAAGATCAAGTCTCCTCAGATATTAGCGACATAGTCCAGATTTCCAAAACTAATCTGGGGACCTGGGGCGTAGCTGTTGATCTGCTCTAAATGGCCAAGCGAGTTGGCCCGCAGTGCGAAGCCGCCGAACACAAAGATCTGACCGGGGAGGAAAACCTCCCCCAAGGCAGCATTGTTGTAGATGATTGATGGAGCCATCGAACCTTCTGGTGATGACGCAGCGAAACTCTCAATGAAAGCACCAATATTGGTGTCAAAACCAGCGGATCTCGGGTAGGGGGTCCCGAACCGTGCGTCTAAGGTCGATGGTAACAGGAGGCAGGGGACACGATGTTTTACCCAGGTTCGGGCCCTCTTGATGGAGGTAATACCCTACGTCCTACTTGATTGATCTTGATGAGTATGAGAATTACAAGAGTTGATCTACCACGAGATCGTTGTGGCTAAACCCTAGAGGTCTAGCCTATCTGATTGTGATTGCCCCTATGTACTAAACTCTTCAGTTTATATAGACACTGGACGGGCCTAGGGTTGTATAGAGTCAGTTTACAAAGGAAGGAATCTACATATCCGAATGTCAAGCTTTCCATCCACGCAAAGGAGAGTCCCATCCGGACACGGGGAGAAGTCTTCTTGTATCTTCATATATAGCCCATTAGTCCGGCCCATGCTACATAGTCCGAACGCCCATGGACCCCTTAATCCAGGACTCCCTCACTCCTACCCGAGATCTGCCAGTTTTGACACCGACTGTGGTCTTCCGTCCTTGCCAGGGGAAAGCGTGAATGAGCCGGTTCACTTGCTGTAGGAAGGAAGAATGCAGCAACATGGCGATCAGAATGTGGGTGGGCATGGCGCAGAAGACATGTCGGATGAGGGCTAAGCGCTCGTCGCGGGAGAGCATGGATGCCCACCACGGGGAGAGCTTCTTCTACAGCTTCTCGATGAAGGGCTGGAGGGACGAGGCGATGATCCTGTGGATGGATTGTAGGAGGACGAGGTACTTGGCGGGGAACTCGCCGATCGGGCACGGGAAGTGGTCGGAGATGGAGTCCTGGAGCTCGGGAGGGCACTGGATAGGCAGTGCCGTGCACTTGGCGAGGCTGGTGTGGAGGCCTGAGGCGGTGCCGAACAGCCCGAGGATGCAACGCACCACAGATAGATCACGCTCGTTGGGGTGGCAGAATAGCATGACGTCGTCCGCGTAGAGGGATAGGCTGGGAGACATGTGGCGATCTGTGAGCCAGTGCAAGAGTCCCAAGGAAGTGGCACGCTGAAAGAGGCGATTAAGGACGTCGATGAAGATCACGAAGAGCATGGGGGACACGGGGTCGCCCTGACGGAGCCCCTTGCAGTGGTGGATCAGCGGCCCCGGGAGAAGAGTTATATAATATGACTATGATGCAAAGGTTATGATATCTGGGACTACTGATTGGCGTTTCTGTTAGCAGACAATCATACTTATCGATTCTAATCAAACTACACACCTTAAGACACTACAAATACGCACTAAGATAAAGATCTTTCATACAACAGTTATACTCGAGTATTTGGAGGTACCGTACACCAATAGTTATAGCGATAACGAAAGAAAATGAACTAACATATGAATGATTGACCAATTAAACTTTATATCAATATCGCCACTTTTGAGTATATATGTGTTGCATGTATTACATATATTGTGGCTCACCTCCTAGTTGTGTATAGTTGAGGTTGTGGCCTACTTGTACTTATATATACGTGCACCGGCACCCAATCAATACAATGAATATTGCATTGCCAAACTATCTCTCTGCATGGTTCATCCTTCCCGTTCCTACCTTAGGGTTAGCCGCCGTGCCCCCTCGCACGCGCGGCCGCCGTCGCACCCCACCACCGCCGCACCCTGCTGCCGCCGAGCTCTTCCCCCAACCGCGCCGCCGCCGCCCCGTGCCACACCGCTTCCGCCACCTCCTGCCACGTCGCCCGCTGCAGCCGCCGCCGCGCCTCCCTTAGCAGCGCCGCTGCCCGCTGCTCACCCTCCACACCGCCCTCTCCCACCCATCGCCGCTGCCGCCCCCTCCTCCGCAGCCGTGCCTCATAGCTGCTGTTGTCCACCTCCCTCCTTCTCCCTGAAATCCTAACCCTAGCTGCGCCGTGCCATGGACTCCCCGGGTTCCTCCACCACCCTATCGTCGAACCCCTTCGCCGGCCCCGAGCCCTCCACCGCCGCCATCCATGACCTCAACATCGAGGCTCGGGTCCCCATCCGCCTCGAAAGCTCCAGCACGTCGTACTACACGTGGAAGACCTACTTCAACCACGTCTTCTGCGAGTACTATCTCACCGAGCACATCGACAGCTCTGTGGACAGTGACTACATGAAGGGTGATCCGGAGTGGTCCGCCATTGAGGCCACGCTCATCCAATGGTTTTACCAAACCATCTCGAAGGACATATTCCACACGGTTGTCGTCGAGGACGCCTATGCCTACGCCATGTGAACCAAGATCAACACGCTCTTCACAGACAACAAACTTTAGCGCCTTGTTTTCTTGCAGCAGGAGTTCTTCGGCTGTCACCAGGACAACTCCACCATCGATGAGTACTACATGAGGCTCAAGATTCTCGCCGATGAGCTTCACGACACCGGTGCCAAGGTCTCCGACGACATCATGCAGAGCACCCTCATAGTCGGCCTCAACAAGGACTTCGGCAACGCGGCCTCCAACCTCAGCTTGCTGCTGCAGCCCACCTTCCAGCGCGTTGTCGTGTACGTCAAGCTTGAGGAGCGCCAGATGACAAAGGTGAAGCAGTGGGTCCAGCACACCGCTCTCGCCGCCGCACCACCCACGGTGACCCAGCTCCACAGGCCGCACCTCGCCCTCTCGTGCCCCCCGCGCCCGCCGGGTACTACCCGCTGTCACCCGTGCTACTCGCGCCTCCCCAACAGTCGCATGGTGGTGGGGGCCGGAGCAACCGGCGGGGCAGTGGGGGCTGCCGTCAGCAGCAACAGTGATGCCTACTGCGCAACTGTAACGCCCCGAGACCGATGTGCCAGGTGTCATGCAGTTATTCGCTGTTGTTGCCTTGTCATTGCTTGCATGTCATGCATTGCATATCATGTCATCATGCGCATTTCATTTGCATACGTGTTCGTCTCATGCATCCGAGCATTTTCCCCGTTGTCCGTTTTGCATTCTGGTGCTTCGTTCTCCTCCGGTGGTCTTTTCTACCTTTCTTTCTTGTGTGGGGGTTAAACATTTCCGGATTGGACCGAGACTTGCCAAGCGGCCTTGGTTTACTACCGGTAGACCGCCTGTCAAGTTTCGTATCATTTGGACTTCGTTTGATACTCCAACGGTTAACCGAGGGACCGAGAAGGCCTCGTGTGTGTTGCAGCCCAACACCCTTTCAATTTGGCCCAAAACCCACCTAACTCTGCTCCATCATCTAGAGCGTTCGATCATGATCGCGTGGCCGAAAACCGCACCTCATTTGGACTCTCCTAGCTCCCTCTACCTATAAAAGAGCACTCCTCCCCGAAATTTCGGATCAATTCGCGGATGAAATCCTAGATCCAACTCCCTCCGCGCCGCCGGACGTTTCTTCCCGCGCCGGACATGTCCGCTGCCTCCGCCACCTCACTCCGCCCAATAGGGTCGCGACACATCACCAGATCCAGCCGTCCCAGCCACTCCAGACGCGCCACATGGCATCGCCGGCTCCCTCCACCGCGCCACCCGGAGGAGCCCAGATCCGGCCCTCCCCGGGTCCGGATCTCCGCTCCCCGCGCCTGCTTCAGAGCGCCGACCATGCCGGAGCACTGCGCCGCCGCCTCCCCGATCCTCGTCACCGGCGCCGACCATCGTCGCCGAGCCCCGCTGACCTCGGGAACAGGTCCCGCAGCCTCGGCCTCCGCTCCCCGCGCCCGGAACCGGCAGGTCTCCGCCGTCCCTCGCCGTCATCGCCATCGGGCGCCGCCGCCCCTGCCTCCCCGATCCGATCGGGATCGAGGGAGACGAGCGCGCCCCCATTGACCGCCCGCTGGGCCTCCTCCCCGCCTTCCGGCCCAGCGCAGCGCCCCCGCCTCGGCCTGCCTCCTCCTCCAACCTGGGCCGAAGCCCACTGGGTGAGGCCTCCCCAGCGCCTCTGTTTTTTTCCTTCCTACTGTTGGGCCAGTTCCTGTTTCGGCCCGCATGTGTTTTTTTTCAGCGCCTGGGATTTTCCCATTTATCCAGAGTTTGCCAGTTTTACAGATTAGTCCCCCTAGTTCATGCATTTAATAACTCACTAACCGTGCATCGGATTAAAATGTTTTATATATGAAACTTGCTCAGAATTTTGTGTAGATTAATAATATCCAACTTTCATCTATGTTTGAAAGGTTAAAAATGTTGTTTGCATTAATTTGCTCCTATGCCATGTTAAAATGATTTAATTCATAACTAAATAACCATAGCTCGGATTTAAACAAACTTTATATGTAAAGGGGGTAGAATTTTGCCTAGTTTTTCATGGTGACCTTTATTTGCATGTTAAACAACTCTAAAATTGTGTTTAGGGCAGAACAGTACCAAATCTATAATATGGTCATGAGGAGTTTCCGGAATTGTTGTTCGTTGTTTCCGGCCTCATTTAACCTTGACAAGATAGGTAGTTTTCATTTGCTTCACTCTCTTGCCATGCTAACAACATTTAATATTGTTGGGGTACATAAACAAGATCAAACTAAATAACTTATCGTGGTGTTTCGTCAATATGCAACTCGTTGCATATTGAGCTCCACTTAATTTGTAGGGTTGCTTGTGCACTTTACCATGCCATGCCTCATTAAACCGGACATGCATCATACTTGATTGTGCATCATGCCATGTTCATGTCGTGGTTGTTTACTATGTTGTGTGCTTCTTTTCCGGTTTTGCTTCTTCGGGTTGGTTCCGGTAACGTCGCGTTGTGAGGACCCGTTCGTCTACGTTCCGTTTGTCTTCTTCATGGACTCGTTCTTCTTCCTTGCGGGTTTTCTGGCAAGATGATCATACCCTCGAAATCACTACTATCTTTGCTATGCTAGTTTGCTCGCTCTTTGCTATGCCAATGCTATGATGCCTACCATTTGCTTGTCAGCCTCCAAATTGCCATGTCAAACCTCTAACCCACCATGTCCTAGCAAACCGTTGATTGGCTATGTTACCGCTGTGCTCAACCCCTCTTATAGCGTTGCTAGTTGCAGGTGAAGATTGGAGGCCGTTCCTTGTCGGGACATTTATTTACTTGTTGGGATATCACAATATATCTTATTTAATAAATGCATCTATATACTTGGTAAAGGGTGGAAGGCTTGGCCTTATGCCTGGTGTTTTGTTCCACTTTTTCCGCCCTAGTTTCCGTCATATCGGTGTTATGTTCCCGGATTTTGCGTTCCTTACGCGGTTGGGTTATAATGGGAACCCCTTGATAGTTTGCTTTGAATAAAACTCCTCCAGCAAGGCCCAACCTTGGTTTTACCATTTGCCACCTAGCCTTTTTCCCTTGGGAGTCGCACATCCCGAGGGTCATCTTTATTTTAACCCCCCCGGGCCAGTGCTTGTCTAAGTGTTGGTCCAAACTAGAGCCACTTGCGGCGCCACCTCGGGGAAACTTGAGGGCTGGTTTTAGCTGTACGTAGTGTTCATCCGGTGTTGCCCTGAGAACGAGATATGTGCAGCTCCTATCAAGATGTCGGCGCATCGGGCGGTCTTGCTAGACTTGTTTTACCATTGTCGAGGATGTCTTGGAGTACCGGGATACCAAGTCTGATCGGAATGTCTCGGGAGGAGGTCTATTCCTTCGTTGACCGTGAGAGCTTGTCATGGGCTAAGTTGGGACACCCCTCCAGGGATTTGAACTTTCGAAAGCCGTGCCCGCGGTTATGGGCAGATGGGAATTTGTTAACATCCGGTTGTAGAAAACCTGAACTTGACCTTAATTAAAATGAATCAACAGCGTGTGTAACCGTGATGGTCTCTTTCCGGCGGAGTCCGGGAAGTGAACACGGTGTTGGAGTTATGCTTGACGTAGGTTGCTATAGGATCACTTCTTGATCATAGTTTCTCGACCGCGCTTTGCCTTCTCTTCTCGCTCTCTTTTGCGAATATGTTAGCCACCATATATGCTAGCCGCTTGCTGCAGCTCCACCTCATACCTTTACCTTACCCATAAGCTTAAATAGTCTTGATCGCGAGGGTGCGAGATTGCTGAGTCCCTGTGGCTCACAGATACTTCCAAAACCAGTTTGCTGGTGCCGATGAGTCCGTGCAGATGATGCAACCAAGCTCCAGGAGGAGCTCGATGAAGATCTTGTCCTTTGTGTTGTTTCGTTCTAGTTGATCAGTAGTGGAGCCCAGTTGGGGTCGATCGGGGACCTTTGTCGCATTTGGGGTTCTTCTTTTATTTTGGTTCCGTAGTCGGACCTTGATTGTATCTGTTTGATGTAATGCTTTATTTATGTAATTGTGTGAAGTGGCGAGTGTAAGCCAACTATGTATCTCTTTCCCTTATGTATTACATGGGTTGTGTGAAGATTACCTCACTTGCGAAATATGCCTTCAATGCGATTATGTCTCTAAGTCGTGCCTCGACACGTGGGAGCTATAGTCGCATCGAGGGTGTTACAAGTTGGTATCAGAGCCTTCCCCGACCTTAGGAGCCCCCACTGTGTGATCATTTTTAGCGGCCGAGTTGTGTCTAGAAAAATGTTTTGAGTCATTTAGGAATTATATATCGGAGAGTTAGGAATTCTTTTTACTTCCCAGTCTCCTCATCGCTCTGGTAAGGCATCCTGACGTAGAGTTTTGACTCTTCTCTTCTCAAATTTCACTAAAAAAATTTAGGATCACGCGGGTATCTTGGAATCGTTTCGATGGTTTTATGATGAGAACATTGTCTTGGTGCCTCCTGTCAGGGGTTTTGTGGAAGTGTCCCGGGGAGTTGAGCTCTGAGGTGTTGTCGTCATAATTTTATCGTTGCAGTTCTGGAATACCTGAGTTTAGTACGCCGACATCGAAAATCTCTTTTATGCAGTTCGTTGGTGAGATAACCTCGACGCCACCCAGTACTGGGGCGGGAGATCGGGAGTATTGCCATAACTTGTATAACGGATGCTTGTCGAAGGTTGAGGTAGATGATTTCCGAAGGTTTCTTGGTTATGTGTTTAAGGATGGATACAGCTGGATGTAGGATTTGCTAGTTTTGGGTGAGATATTATGCTTCCCCTGTATCCCCAACACCTGATTGCATAACCGGAAAGGTTTGGGAGTTTCATAGGTGGGAATTCAAGTAGCTCTTAGGATATCTTTCCGACAGATGTATGATATGAAATTGGGGTTTGACGTCTAGTGGTCCGCCTATTCACGGTCGATTTTACAGTGGTCTCGTTGTGTCTTAAAGAGTCCTTGGCTATGCCGACTCGGGGACGCTTCGTATGTCATGTGCACTGCCTTGTACATGATGGTGCTGTACGATCGAGCCCGTGTGGGCCCCACCACGAAAACTTCGGACGAAATCTCTATCATATGTTTGTTCCGGCTTATTCCACAAGCCAATTCTTTGTTTTTGTTTTGAGTTGTGGTATTCGAGTTGCTTCGAAGTCAAATGTTGATTCCATACCTTCTCTAAGCGGTGTTCTCATACCTCGATGTGAACACTAATCCTTCTCGATCATCGAAATTGTCATGTCAATCATTTTCACCGGTGTGTTTCTCTTCAAGTGGATCTGATCAGTTCAACTTCCGCAAGATCAATTATCAATTCTTCTCAACGGTGTTCGTTTCATCCATCCCAAGTTGTCTCTATTGTCCCTCCCACCCAACCCTTGTTTCTTCAAGGACTCGGATTTCTTTATCAAGTATCCATCTTATTGATGCGAAGTCTCTCCATTCTTTTCTATCATTATTCTTACCCAGTGGTTCCCTTGAAGTTGTTCTTCTAGTTCACCATTATTCGTTCTTTTCTTCTCCGGTGGGACCAAGTCAAGCCTTGTGGATCATATCCTTTTTCCTCGTTCAAATACCTTCTCATACCGGTGCACCTCTTAATCATCCACTCCTCACTATTCATTTGTTTCGGAGTGCCGAAGATATCTCAGAAGATTCCTGTTTCCACTCTGCTTTCGTTCAATCTCTTTTCGAGGATGTTATCTCATTCAATCCATTTAAATTCAACCGGTGCTATCTCCTTTTCAAGTTATCGTTCTACGGTGTTTCTTTTGATTGGGCCCTAACCCACAGGTCTTTTCCCAGGATCTTACCTGACTCTTCTTATTTTCCCGAAGTTACTCTCAAATTCCTTTTAAAGTTTGACGTAAGAATGAATTTGTCATCAGTCAAATGCCTTCTCCTAGATCTTTCACAATTCTTTTCATTGTTGGCTCTACCTCTTCGTTTGATTCTTCCGGAGTGTCTAAATAATTCATGGTGGTGTCTCTCATAGTCTTTCATAACACTTGAAGTCCGAAGAAGAGTTTCTCTTTAATCTTGCTCCATTCTCTTCAAGATTCGTGGTTCAAGCTTGATACCATCCTCTCATAATCGTTTTCGAATGTGAGATTTCTTTTCACCTATCTGGAGCAATTCAGAGTATTTTCAGTTTGATTATCCGAAGCCCATCATTTCAGAAGACTTGTTCATTCTCAGCTTTTAGTTGTCATTCTCCAATCTTACCGGTGCTTCGTTCAAGTGATCTCTAATAAGTTTTTGATCCCTTTGTTCTCTTGCCTCTAAATTCTCTCAAGCATCTTCATTCATTTGCTAATTCTTCCCGGTATTTCTTTATTTTTTTCTTCATTCATTTTAATGCTGACGATGGTTCGCTCAAGAGTTTTTCTTCCTTCGCATATCATATCTATGCATTCGTGCTTTTCAAATTCTACCGGTGGTTCGTCGAAGACCTTCTCAAGCTTATGTTATATCTCTCTTAATCTTTTCTACGAGAATAAGTAATATGTCAAATCCGTTGATTGTCGTCAATTTAATTGATGAAGGATAAGCATAATGTAATTCTTATTCTTGTTTAATCTTTTTTTCCGGAGCTCCAAGCTATTTCAATTATATCACCACGGAGATCCTTCTAAATCATTACAAGGTTTCACCTTGTGTTTTCAACTTCTTTTGCTTTTATCGTCATTTTGTTTACCGGAGTTCCTCATGGATGTCCTACATGATGGTTCATCGAGGTTTTATTTCCTTCTCGAAGCGTTCATCAACATTCTTTTCAGAGGAGCTCTAGCATTCTTCATCTTGCATTTTAAAGTGCAATTCTTTCAACCGTATCATTCGAGGTGCTATTATGTCATTCTTGATAATTTGAGTTCATGTCTCATGATTCACACATTGTTAAGAATGAGGTATTTTAAATCCATCAATCTCTTCTTTGGAGTTATCTTGGGTTTATTTTCACCTAAAACTTTCCCTAAGGTTTGTTGCTATTAATGGTGATAATATATGATCCAAGTTCTTCATCTATCCTCCCGGTGAAATAAGTTCTCGTCTTCTTGTTCATATCAATCCAATATATCGTTTCCGTTAGTGGCAGATTTTCACCTCTTGGTTTTGAGATGTTTTCCATAAGCCCACTACAAACTTATTCTTTCGTTGTTGGTTTTTTTCCAACAACTCCGTTGTAGCATTTGTTGTAACCGTGCTCTCTCAAGATCTTGTTTCCCCTTTGTTCCGGAGACATTGTGATGTTGCTCTCCTCAACCCATCTTCTCGGATTGTCAGGACCATGTTTTGATCGTGCTTATCCTTTTAACCGGAGTGTTGTGTCCCTTTTTGATCAAGCTCTTTCATTTTACCAAGTTTTTCATCTCTTTTAAACCGGAGTGCTGCCCGAATTTGGTCTTCCTTGATCCCCTTCTTTAACCGGAGTGTTTTCAATAAATATCTTCCCCTTCAACCTCAAGGTTTTTCGCAATGCTCTTTGTCCCTTTTTTCTAACGGAGTGCTTTCGACTTTGTTCTACTTTGTTGCATTCTTACTTTTAAGTTGTTCAACTTCTCAAGGTTCTTTGGTTTCACTCATTCGTCAAAGAAGCAACTTAGTTTTACCTCTTCTTTATCTCTTCCGTTGTCCCTCCGGTGCCATTCTAGATCTCGGGACGAGATCCACTCGTAGTGGTGGAGTGTTGTAATGCCCCGAGACCGATGCGCCAGGTGTCGTGCAGTTATTCGCTGTTGTTGACTTGTCATTTCTTGCGTGTCATGCATTGCATATCATGTCATCATGCGCATTTCATTTGCATACGTGTTCGTCTCATGCATCCGAGCATTTTCCCCGTTGTCCGTTTTGCATTCCGGCGCTTCGTTCTCCTCCGGTGGTCTTTTCTACCTTTCTTTCTTGTGTGGGGGTTAAACATTTCCGGATTGGACCGAGACTTGCCAAGCGGCCTTGGTTTACTACTGGTAGACCGCCTGTCAAGTTTCGTATCATTTGGACTTCGTTTGATACTCCAACGGTTAACCGAGGGACCGAGAAGGCCTCGTGTGTGTTGCAGCCCAACACCCTTTCAATTTGGCCCAAAACCCACCCAACTCTGTTCCATCATCTAGAGCGTTCGATCACGATCGCGTGGCCGAAAACCGCACCTCATTTGGACTCTCCTAGCTCCCTCTACCTATAAAAGAGCACTCCTCCCCGAAATTTTGGATCAATTCGCGAATGAAACCCTAGATCCAACTCCCTCTGCGCCGCCGGGCGTTTCTTCCCGCACCGGACATGTCTGCTGCCTCCGCCACCTCACTCCGCCCAATAGGGTCGCGACACGTCACCAGATCCAGCCGCCCCAGCCACTCCAGACGCGCCACATGGCATCGCCGGCTCCCTCCACCGTGCCACCCGGAGGAGCCCAGATCCGGCCCTCCCCGGGCCCGGATCTCCGCTCCCCGCGCCTGCTTCACAGCGCCGCCCACGCCGGAGCACTGTGCCGCCGCCTCCCCAATCCTCCTCGCCGGCGCCGACCATCGTCGCCGAGCCCCGCTGACCTCGGGAACAGGTCCCGCAGCCTCGGCCTCCGCTCCCCGCGCCCGGAACCGGCAGGTCTCCGCCGTCCCTCGCTGTCATCGCCATCAGGCGCAGCCGCCCTTGCCTCCCCGATCTGATCGGGATCGAGGGAGATGAGCGCGCCCCCGTTGACCGCCCGCTGGGCCTCCTCCCCGCCTTCCGGCCCAGCGCAGCGCCCCCGCCTCGGCCTGCCTCCTCCTCCAACCTGGGCCGAAGCCCACTGGGTGAGGCCTCCCCAGCGCCTCTGTTTTTTTTCCTTCCTACTGTTGGGACACTTCCTGTTTCGGCCCGCATGTGTTTTTTTCAGCGCCTGGGATTTTCCCATTTATCCAGAATTTGCCAGTTTTACAGATTAGTCCCCCTAGTTCATGCATTTAATAACTCACTAACCGTGCATCGGATTAAAATGTTTTATATATGAAACTTGCTCAGAATTTTGTGTAGATTAATAATATCCAACTTTCATCTATGTTTGAAAGGTTAAAAATGTTGTTTACATTAATTTGCTCCTATGCCATGTTAAAATGATTTAATTCATAACTAAATAACCGTAGCTCGGATTTAAACAAACTTTATATGTAAATGGGGTAGAATTTTGCCTAGTTTTTCATGGTGACATTTATTTGCATGTTAAACAACTCTAAAATTGTGTTTAGGGCAGAACAGTACCAAATCTATAATATGCTCATGAGGAGTTTTCGGAATTGTTGTTCGTTGTTTCCGGCCTCATTTAACCTTGACTAGATAGGTAGTTTTCATTTGCTTCACTCTCTTGCCATGCTAACAACATTTAATATTGTTGGGGTACATAAACGAGATCAAAATAAATAACTTATCGTGGTGTTTCGTCAATATGCAACTCGTTGCATATTGAGCTCCACTTAATTTGTAGGGTTGCTTGTGCACTTTACCATGCCATGCCTCATTAAACCGGACATGCATCATACTTGATTGTGCATCATGCCATGTTCATGTCGTGGTTGTTTACTATGTTGTGTGCTTCTTTTCCGGTGTTTGCTTCTTCGGGTTGGTTCCGGTAACGTCGCGTTGATAGGACCCGTTCATCTACGTTCCGTTTGTCTTCTTCATGGACTTGTTCTTCTTCCTTGCGGGGTTTCAGGCAAGATGATCATACCCTCGAAATCACTACTATCTTTGCTATGCTAGTTTGCTCGCTCTTTGCTATGCCAATACTACGATGCCTACCATTTGCTTGTCAGCCTCCAAATTGCCATGTCAAACCTCTAACCCACCATGTCCTAGCAAACCGTTGATTGGCTATGTTACCGCTGTGCTCAACCCCTCTTATAGCGTTGCTAGTTGCAGGTGAAGATTGGAGGCCGTTCCTTGTCGGGACATTTATTTACTTGTTGGGATATCACAATATATCTTATTTAATAAATGCATCTATATACTTGGTAAAGGGTGGAAGGCTCGGCCTTATGCCTGGTGTTTTGTTCCACTCTTGCCGCCCTAGTTTCCGTCATATCGGTGTTATGTTCCCGGATTTTGCGTTCCTTACGCGGTTGGGTTATAATGGGAACCCCTTGACAGTTTGCTTTGAATAAAACTCCTCCAGCAAGGCCCAACCTTGGTTTTACCATTTTCCACCTAGCCTTTTTCCCTTGGAAGTCGCACATCCCGAGGGTCATCTTTATTTTAACCCCCCCGGGCCAGTGCTTGTCTAAGTGTTGGTCCAAACTAGAGCCACTTGCGACGCCACCTCGGGGAAACTTGAGGGCTGGTTTTAGCTGTACGTAGTGTTCATCCGGTGTTTCCCTGAGAACGAGATATGTGCAGCTCCTATCAAGATGTTGGCGCATCGGGCGGTCTTGCTGGACTTGTTTTACCATTGTCGAGGATGTCTTGGAGTACCGGGATACCAAGTCTGATCGGAATGTCTCGGGAGGAGGTCTATTCCTTCGTTGACCGTGAGAGCTTGTCATGGGCTAAGTTGGGACACCCCTCCAGGGATTTGAACTTTCGAAAGCCGTGCCCGCGGTTATGGGCAGATGGGAATTTGTTAACATCCGGTTGTAGAAAACCTGAACTTGACCTTAATTAAAATGAATCAACAGCGTGTGTAACCGTGATGGTCTCTTTCCGGCGGAGTCCGGGAAGTGAACACGGTGTTGGAGTTATGCTTGACGTAGGTTGCTATAGGATCACTTCTTGATCATAGTTTCTCGACCGCGCTTTGCCTTCTCTTCTCGCTCTCTTTTGCGAATATGTTAGCCACCATATATGCTAGTCGCTTGCTGCAGCTCCACCTCATACCTTTACCTTACCCATAAGCTTAAATAGTCTTGATCGCGAGGGTGCGAGATTGCAGAGTCCCTGTGGCTCACAGATACTTCCAAAACTAGTTTGCAGGTGCCTATGAGTCCGTGCAGATGATGCAACCAAGCTCCAGGAGGAGCTCGATGAAGATCTTGTCCTTTGTGTTGTTTCGTTCTAGTTGATCAGTAGTGGAGCCCAGTTGGAGTCGATCGGGGACCTTTGTCGCATTTGGGGTTCTTCTTTTATTTTGGTTCCATAGTTAGACCTTGATTGTATCTGTTTGATGTAATGCTTTATTTATGTAATTGTGTGAAGTGGCGAGTGTAAGCCAACTATGTATCTCTTTCCCTTATGTATTACATGGGTTGTGTGAAGATTACCTTACTTGCGACATATGCCTTCAATGCGATTATGTCTCTAAGTCGTGCCTCGACACGTGGGAGCTATAGTCGCATCGAGGGTGTTACAGCAACCTTCTTCTTGTAGACTCATATTGGGCCTCCAAGCGTAGAGTTTTGTAGGACAATAGCAAATTTCCCTCAAGTGGATGACCTAAGGTTTATCAACCCGTGGGAGGCATAGGATAAAGATGATCTCTCTCAAACAACTCTGCAACCAAATAGCAAAGAGTCTCTTGTGTCCCCAACACACCCAATACAATGGTAAATTGTATAGGTGCACTAGTTCGGCAAAGAGATGGTGATACAAGTGTAATATGGATGGTAGATATAGGTTTTTGTAATCTGAAAATATAAAAACAGCAAGGTAACTAGTAGAAAAAGTGAGCGAAAATGGTATTGCAATGCTTGGAAACAAGGCCTAGTGTTCATACTTTCACTAGTGTAAGTTCTCTCAACAATGATAACATAATTAAATCATATGGCAACCCCTCAACGTGCGACAAAAGTCACTCCAAAATTCCTATGAAATTGCTTGTACGGTACAAAACCACCTCAAAGTTATTCTTTCTATCAATCCATTGAGCTATTCCTATAAGTGTCACAAACAACCCTAGAGTTCGTAGTAAAATAACACCATATGACACACATCAATCAACCCTAATGTCACCTAGATACTCCAATGTCACCACAAGTATCCGTAGGTCAATTATATGATATGCACCAAACAACTTCAGATTCATAATATCCAATCCAACACAAAGAACCTCAAAGAGTGCCCCAAGATTCCTACCAAAGAAACAAGGACGAAAACATGCATCAACCCCTATGCATAGATTACCCCAATGTCACCTCGGGAATCCACGAGGAGTGCCAAAACATATATCAATTGAATCAATAGAATACCCCATTGTCACCACGGGTATCCCACGCAAGACATACATCAAGTGTTCTCAAATCCATAATAGTATTCAATCCAATAATAGTGAAACCTCAAGGGTAAAACTCAATTCATCACAAGAAGGTAGAGGGGGAGAAACACCATATGATTCAACTACAATAACAAAATTCACGGTACATCAAGATCGTGCCACATCAAGAACACAAGAGAGAGAGAGAGAGATCAAACACATAGCTACTGGTACATACCATCAGCCCCGAGGGTGAACTACTCCGTCCTTATCATGGAGACTGACGGGATGATGAAGATGGCCACCGGTGATGGTTTCCCCCTCCGGCAGGGTGCCGGAACGGGCTCCCGATTTGTTTTTCATGGCTACAGAGGCTTGCGGCGGTGGAACTCCCGATCTAGGTTTCTTTCTGGGGGTTTCTGGATTTATAGGAATTTTTGGCGTCGGTTTCACATCAAGGGGGTCCACGAGTCAGCGACAAGGCAGGGGGTGATACGTCTCCAACGTATCTATAATTTTTGATTGTTCCATGCTATTTTATTATCAATCTTGGATGTTTTATAATCATTTTCTATCATTTTTTGGTACTAACCTATTGACATAGTGCCAAGTGCCAGTTGCTGTTTTCCATGTTTTTTACATCACAGAAAATCAATATCAAACGGAGTCCAAATGCCACAAAACTTTACGGAGATTTTTTATTGACCAGAAGGAAGATGTTGGGCCCTGGTTGCACCTGGGGGGAGTCCCAAGGAGGGGACAACCCACCAGGGCACGCCAGGAGGCCCAGGCACGCCTTGGTGGGTTGTGCCCACCTCGAGTGCCCCCGGACCGCCTCTTTGCTCTATACTACCCCAAAAATCCAGAACCCTAGGTGAGTCGACGAAATATTCATCCAGCCACCGCAGAATCTAGAACCACTAGATCCAATCTAGACACCATCACGGAGGGGTTCACCACTTCCATTGGTGCCTCTCCGATGAAGCGTGAGTAGTTCTTTGTAGACCTTCGGATCCGTAGTTAGTAGCTAGATGGCTTCATCTCTCTCTTGATTCTCAATACAATGGTCTCTTGGGGATCCATATGATGTAACTCTTTTGTGGTTTGTTTGTTGGGATCGATGGACTTTGAGTTTATGATCAAATCTATCTTTTTATATCCATGAAAGTATTTGAGTTTCTTTGATCTCTTTTATGCATGATCTCTTATAGCCTCGTATTTCTTCTCCGATATTTGGGTTTCGTTTGTCCAACTTGATCTATTTATCTTGCAATGGGAAGAGGTGCCTGGTAGTGGGTTCAATCTTACGGTGCTTGATCCCAGTGACAGAAAGGGAACTGACACGTATGTATCGTTGCTACTAAGGATAAAAAGATGGGATCTATATCTACCGCCATAGATAAACGGATCTCGTCTACATCATGTCATCATTCTTATTGCATTACACCATTTTTCCATGAACTTAATACACTAGATGCATGTTGGATAGCGGTCGATGTGTGGGGTAATAGTAGTAGATGCAGGCAGGAGTCGGTCATCATTCTTATTGCATTACACCATTTTTCCTATGTAATGATCATTGCCTGGATTTCGTCATAATTATTTGAGGTTCTATCAATTTCCCAACAATAATTTGTTTACCCACCGTTTGCTATTTTTCTCGAGAGAAGCCACTAGTGAAACCTACGGCCCCTGGGTCTTCTTTCTCATATATTTGCCTTTTCGATCTATTTTTCTCTTGCCTTTTCAGATCTATAAAACCAAAAATACGAAATACTTTGCTGCACTTTATTTTATTTGCGATCTATTTATTCAATCTATCACAACTTTCTCCCGTCCACGCACCGTTTGAGGCGCCATTACCCGAAAGGGATTGACAACCCCTTTAACACGTCAGGTTGCGAGGTGTTGTTATTTGTGTGCCGGGGCTATTTACGTTGTGTTCCTTGGTTCTCCTACTGGTTCGGTAACCTCGGTTTCATATCCGAGGGAAATACCTACCGCCGATGTGCTGCATCATCCCTTCCTCTTTGGGGAAATACCGACGTAGCTTCAAGCGACATCAGGGGGCGTGCCCTCCACCCTTTTCGTTGACTCGTGACTCTTCTGGCCTAGCTCTTTTGCTTTAGGGGCTTCTTTTGGTCCATAAAAAACCACCTTAAATTTTCAGCTCATTTGGACTCCGTTTGGCATTCCTTTTCTGTAAAACTCAATAACAAGGAAAAACCAAAATCTGGCATTGGGCTCTAGGTTAACAGGTTAGTCCCAAAAATAATATAAAATAGCATATAAAACATCCAAGATGGATAATATAATAGCATGGAACAATAAAAAATTATAGATACGTTGGAGACGTATCAAGCATCCCAAGCTTAATTCCTGATCGTCCTCAAGTAGGTAAATGATAAAAATAGAATTTTTGATGTGGAATACTACCTAACATACTTATCAATGTAATCTTCTCTATTGTGGCAAGAATATACAGATCCATAATATTCAAAACAAAATTTTAGTATCGACATAAAAAATAATACTTCAAGCATACTCACAAGCAATTATGTCTTCTCAAAATAACATGGCCAAAGAAAGCTATCCCTACAAAATCATATAGTCTGGCTATGCTCCATCTTCATCACACAAAATATTCAAATCATGCACAACCCCGATGACAAGCCAAGTAATTGTTTCATACTTTTGATGTTCTCAAATATTTTCAACTTTCACGCAATACATGAGCGTGAGCCATGGACATAGAACTATAGGGGGAATAGAATATGGTGGTTGTGGAGAAGACAAAAAGGAGATAGTCTCACATCAACTAGGTGTATCAATGGGCTATGGAGATGCCCATCAATAGATACCAATGTGAGTGAGTAGGGATTTCCATGCGACGGATGCACTAGAGCTATAATTTTATGAAAGCTCAAAAGAAAACGAAGTGGGTGTGCATATCTAACTTGCTTGCTCACGAAGACCTAGGGCAATTTGAGGAAGTTGATACATCTCCAACGTATCTATAATTTTTGATTGTTCCATGCTATTAAATTATCTGTTTTGGATGTTTTATATGCATTAATATGCTATTTTATACTATTTTTGGGACTAACCTATTAACCTAGAGCCGAGTGCCAGTTCCTGTTTTTTCCGTGTTTTTGAGTTTCCAAGAAAAGGAATACCAAACGGAGTCCAAACGGAATAAAACTTTCACGGTGTTTTTTATTGGAACAGAAGACAACCAAGAGACTTGGAGATGAAGTCAGAAGAGGCACGAGGCGGCCACAAGGACAGAGGGCGCGCCCCCCACCCTTGTGGCCCCCCGTGCACCTCCTGACTTAATTTCCGCGCCTATATATTCCCATATATCCTCAAACCAACAGAGGCATCCACGAAAACACTTTTCCACCGCCTCAACCTTATGTACCCGTGAGATCCCATCTAGGGGCCTTTTCCGGCACCCTGCCGGAGGGGGATTCGATCACGGAGGGCTTCTACATCAACTCTATTGCCCTTCCGATGAAGCGTGAGTAGTTTACCATAGACCTACGGGTCCATAGCTAGTAGCTAGATGGCTTCTGCTCTTTCTTTGATTCTCAATACCATATTCTCCTCGATGTTCTTGGAGATCTATTCGATGTAATACTTTTTTGCGGTGTGTTTTCCGAGATCCGATGAATTGTGGATTTATGATAAGCTTATCTATGAATATTATTTGAATCACCTCTGAATTCTTTTATGCATGATTTGATATCTTTGTAATTCTCTTTGAACTATCGGTTTGGTTTGGCCAACTAGATTGGTTTTTCTTGCAATGGGAGAAGTGCTTGGCTTTGGGTTCAATCTTGCGGTGTCCTTTCCCAATGACAGTTGGGGAAGCAAGGTACATATTGTATTGTTTCCATCGAGGATAAAAAGATGGTTTTTTCATCACATTGCTTGAGTTACTTCTTCTACATCATGTCATCTTGCTTAATGTGTTATTCCGTTCTTTATGAAGTTAATACTCGAGATGCATATTGGATAGCGGTCGATGTGTGGAGTAATAGTAATAGATCCAGAATCGTTTCGGTCTACTTGACACAGACATGATGCCTATATTCATGATCATTGCCTTAGATATCGTCATAACTTTGCGCTTTTCTATCAGTTTCTCGACTGTAGTTTGTTCACCCATCGTATTATTTGCTATCATGAGAGAAGCCTCTAGTGAAACCTATGGCCCCCGGGTCTATTTTCCATCATATAAGTGTCTATTTTCCATCATATAAGTTTCTATTTTCCATCATACAAGTTTCTGATCTACAATTTTAGTTTCCGATCTACTCTTTTTGCAATCTTTTACTTTCCGATCTATAAACCAAAAATACCAAAAATATTTACTTTACTATTTATCTATCTCTATCGGATCTCACTTTTGCAAGTAACCGTGAAGGGATTGACAACCCCTTTATCACGTTGGGTGCAAGTTGTTTGATTGTTTGTGCAGGTATTTGGTGACTTGTGTGTTGTCTCCTACAAGATTGATACCTTGGTTCTCAAACTGAGGGAAATACTTATCTCTACTTTGCTGCATCACCGTTTCCTCTTCAAGGGAAAAACCAACGCAAGCTCAAGAAGTAGCAAGAATAATTTCTGGCGCCATTGCCGAGGAGATCTACGCCAAGTCAAGCCACACCAAGTACCCATCATAAACTCTCATCTCTTGCATTACATTATTTGCCATTCGCCTCTCGTTTTCCTCTCCCCCACTTCTAAAACAATTTTCGAAAATATTTGCCTCATCTTCGCCCCTCTTTCGTTCGTGTTCTTTGCTTGCCTTTTGTGTGCTCGTGTGTTGGATTGCTTGCTTTTTCACGATGGCTCAAGGGAATACCAAATTGTGTGACTTTTCCAACACCAATAATAATGATTTTATTAGTACTCTGATTGCTCCCGCTATTAATGCGGAATTTTGTGAAATTAATGCCGCTTTGCTGAAGCTTGTTATGAAAGATCAATTTTTTGGCCTTCCTAGTGAAGATGTCACATGCCATCTAAACAATTTCGTTGATTTGTGTGATATGCAAAAGAAAAGGATGTGGATAATGTTATTGTTAAATTGAAGCTATTTCTGTTCTCACTTTGAGATTGTGCTAAAACTTGGTTTTCATCTTTGCCTAAAAATAGTATCGATTCATGGAATAAGCGTAAAGATGCTTTTATTTCCAAGTATTTTGCTCTCGCTAAGACCATATCCCTTAGAATGATATTATGAATTTTAAGCAACTTGATCATGAACATGTTGCACAATCTTGGGAGATGATGAAATTGATGATACGAAATTGCCCCACTCATGGTTTGAATTTGTGGACGATTATACAAAAAAATATGGCGGATTGAATTTTTCTTCTAGATATCTTTTAAATTCGTCCACGGTAGGTACTTCTATGGAAATTACTTTAGGAGAAGCTACTATACTACTAGATAATATTATGGTCAATTATTCTCAATGGCATACCAAACGATCTTCCACTAGTAAAAAAGTGGATTCGATTGAAGAGATTAATGTTTTGAGTGGAAAGATGAATGAGCTTATGAAATTGTTTGCTAGCAAGAGGGCTTCTATTGATCCTAATGATATGTCTTTGTCTATTTTGATTGAAAATAATAATGAATCTATGGATGTGAATTTTGTTGGTAGGAACAATTTCGGTAATAACGCGTGATGTCTACTACACAACCTTCTTCTTGTAGACGTTGTTGGGCCTCCAAGTGCAGAGCTTTGTAGGACAGTAGAAAATTTCCCTCAAGTGGATGAACTAAGGTTTATCAATCCATGGGAGGCATAGGATGAAGATGGTCTCTCTCAAACAACCCTGAAATCAAATAACAAAGAGTCTCTTGTGTCCCCTGTTGGAAATATGCCATAGAGGCAATAATAAAATGGTTATTATTATATTTCTTTGTTCATGATAATTGTCTATTGTTCATGCTATAATTGTGTTATCCGGAAATCGTAATACATGTGTGAATACATAGACCACAACACGTCCCTAGTTAGCCTCTAGTTGACTAGCTCATTGATCAAAAGATAGTCATGGTTTCCTGACTATGGACATTGGATGTCATTGATAACGGGATCACATCATTAGGAGAATGATGTGATGGACAAGACCCAATCCTAAGCATAGCTCAAAGATCGTGTAGTTCGTTTGCTATAGCTTTTCTGAATGTCAAGTATCATTTCCTTAGACCATGAGATTGTGCAACTCTCGGATACCGTAGGAGTGCTTTGGGTGTGCCAAACGTCACAACGTAACTGGGTGACTATAAAGGTACATTACAGGTATCTCTGAAACTGTCCGTTGGGTTGGCACGAATCGAGACTGGGATTTGTCACTCCGTATGACGGAGAGGTATCTCTGGGCCCACTCGGTAATGCATCATTATAATGAGCTCAATGTGACCAAGTGGTTGATCACGGGATCATGCATTATGGTACAAGTAAAGTGACTTGCCGGTAACGAGATTGAACGAGGTATTGGGATACCGACGATCGAGTCTCGGGCAAGTAACGTACCGATTGACAAAGGGAATTGTATACGGATTGATTGAATCCTCGACATCGTGGTTCATCCGATGAGATCATCGAGGAGCATGTGGGAGCCAACATGGGTATCCAGATCCCGCTGTTTGTTATTGACCGGAGAGTCGTCTCGGTCATGTCTGCGTGTCTCCCGAACCCGTAGGGTCTACACACTTAAGGTTCGGTGACGCTAGGGTTGTTGAGATATTAGTATATGGTAACCCGAAAGTTGCTCGGAGTCCCGGATGAGATCCCGGATGTCACGAGGAGTTCCGGAATGGTTCGGAGGTGAAGATTTATATATAGGAAGTCAAGTTTCGGCCATCGGGAAAGTTTCGGGGGTAATCGGTATTGTACCGGGAACACCAGAAGGGTCTCGGGGGTCCACCGGGTGGGGCCACCTATCCCGGAGGGCCCCATGGGCTAAAGTGGGAGGGGAACCAGCCCCTAGTGGGCTTGTGCGCCCCCCTTGGGCCTCCCATGCTCCTAGGGTTGGAAACCCTAGGGGTGGGGGGCTCCCCACTTGGCTTGGGGGGCAAGCCACCCCCTTGGCCGCCGCCCCCTTGGAGATTGGATCTCCTAGGGCCGGCGCCCCCTTGGGGACCCTATATATAGAGGGGGGGGGAGGGCAGCCGCACCCTAGCCCCTGGCCTCTCCCTCTCCCTCCCGTGACACTCCTCCCTCTCCCTGTGGTTGGCGAAGCCCTGCCGAGATCACCGTTGCTTCCACCACCACGCCGTCGTGCTGCTGGATCTTCATCAACCTCTCCTTCCCCCTTGCTGGATCAAGTTGGAGGAGATGTATAACGAACCGTACGTGTGTTGAACTCGGGGGTGCCGTCCGTTCGGCGCTAGGTCATCGGTGATTTGGATCACGACGAGTACGACTCCATCAACCCCGTTCTCTTGAACGCTTCCGCACGCGATCTACAAGGGTATGTAGATGCACTCCTCTCTCCCTCGTTGCTAGATGACTCCATAGATTGATCTTGGTGATGCGTCGAAAATTTTAAAATTCTGCTACGTTCCCCAACAGTGGCATCATGAGCTAGGTCTATGCGTAGTTTCTATGCACGAGTAGAACACAAAGCAGTTGTGGGCGTCGATATTGTCAATTTGCTTGCAGTTACTAGTCTTATCTTGATTCGGCAGCATCGTGGGATGAAGCGGCCCGGACCGACCTTACACGTATGCTTACGTGAGACTGGTTCCACCGATTGACATGCACTAGTTGCATAAGGTGGCTGGCGGGTGTCTATCTCTCCCACTTTAGTCGGATCGGATTCGATGAAAAGGGTCCTTATGAAGGGTAAATAGAAATTGGCATATCATGTTGTGGTTTTGGCGTAGGTAAGAAACGTTCTTGCTAGAAACCTATAGCAGCCACGTAAAAACTTGCAACAACAATTAGAGGACGTCTAACTTGTTTTTACAGCATGTGCCGTGTGATGTGATATGGCCAAAAGGATGTGATGAATGATATATGTGATGTATGAGATTGATCATGTTCTTGTAATAGGAATCACGACTTGCATGTCGATGAGTATGACAACCGGCAGGAGCCATAGGAGTTGTCTTTATTTATTTATGACCTGCGTGTCAACATAAATGTCATGTAATTACTTTACTTTATTGCTAAAGCGTTAGCCAGAGTAGTAGAAGTAATAGATGACGAGACAACTTCAAGAAGACACGATGATGGAGATCATGGTGTCATGCCAGTGACAACGATGATCATGGAGCCCCGAAGATGGAGTTCAAAAGGAGCAAATGATATTGGCCATATCATGTCACTATTTGATTGCATGTGATGTTTATCATGTTTTACATATTATTTGCTTAGAACGACGGTAGCTTAAATAAGATGATCCCTCGTAATAATTTCAAGAAAGTGTTCCCCCTAACTGTGCACCATTGCGAAGGTTCGTTGTTTCAAAGCACCACGTGATGATCGGGTGTGATAGATTCTAACGTTCGAATACAACGGGTGTAAGCCCGATTTACACACGCAATACACTTAGGTTGACTTGACGAGCCTAGCATGTACAGACATGGCCTCGGAACACGGAAGACCGAAAGGTCGAGCATGAGTCGTATAGAAGATACGATCAACATGAAGATGTTCACCGATGTTGACTAGTCCGTCTCACGTGATGATCGGACACGGCCTAGTTAACTCGGATCATGTTTCACTTAGATAACTAGAGGGATGTCTATCTGAGTGGGAGTTCATTGAATAATTTGATTAGATGAACTTAATTATCATGAACTTAGTCTAAAATCTTTACACTATGTCTTGTAGATCAAATGGCCCACGCCAATGTTGCCCTCAACTTCAACGCGTTCCTAGAGAAAACCAAGCTGAAAGATGATGGCAGCAACTATACGGACTGGGTCCGGAACCTGAGGATCATCCTCATAGCTGCCAAGAAAGATTATGTCCTAGAAGCACCGCTAGGTGACGCACCTATCCCAGAGAACCAAGACGTTATGAACGCTTGGCAGTCACGTGCTGATGATTACTCCCTCGTTCAGTGTGGCATGCTTTACAGCTTAGAACTGGGGCTCCAAAAGCGTTTTGAGAGACACGGAGCATATGAGATGTTCGAAGAGCTAAAAATGGTTTTCCAAGCTCATGCCCGGGTCAAGAGATATGAAGTCTCCGACAAGTTCTTTAGTTGTAAGATGGAGGAAAATAGTTCTGTCAGTGAGCACATACTCAAAATGTCTGGGTTGCATAACCGCTTGACTTAGCTGGGAGTTAATCTCCCGGATGACGCGGTCATTGACAGAATCCTTCAGTCGCTTCCACCGAGCTACAAGAGCTTTGTGATGAACTTCAATATGCAGGGGATGGAAAAGACCATTCCTGAGGTATATTCAATGCTGAAATCAGGGAAGGTGGAAATCAAAAAGGAACATCAAGTGTTGATGGTGAATAAAACCACTAAGTTAAAGAAAGGCAAGGGTAAGAAGAACTTCAAGAAGGACGGCAAGGGAGTTGCCGCGCCTGGTAAGCAAGCTTCCGAGAAGAAGCCAAAGAATGGACCCAAGCCCGAGACTGAGTGTTTTTATTGCAAGGGAAGTGGTCATTGGAAGCGGAACTACCCCAAATACTTAGCGGACAACAAGGCCGGCAACACTAAAGGTATATGTGATATACATGTAATTGATGTGTACCTTAGTACTCGTAGTAGCTCCTGGGTATTTGATACCGGTGTGGTTTCTCACATTTGTAACTCAAAGCAGGAGCTGCGGAATAAGCGGAGACTGGCGAAGGACGAGGTGACGATGCGCGTCGGGAATGGTTCCAAGGTCGATGTGATCGCCGTCGGCACGCTGCCTCTACATTTACCTACAGGATTAATTTTAAACCTCAATAATTGTTATTTAGTGCCAGCTTTGAGCATGAACATTGTATCAGGATCTTGTTTAATTTGAGATGGCTACTTGTTTAAATCTGAGAATAATGGTTGTTCTATTTATATGAGAGATATGTTTTATGGTCATGCTCTGCTGGTGAATGGTTTATTCTTAATGAATCTCGAGCGTAATGTTACACATATTCATAGTGTGAATACCAAAACATGTAAGGTTGATAATGATAGTCCCACATACTTGTGGCACTGCCGCCTTGGTCACATAGGTGTCAAACGCATGAAGAAGCTCCATGTATATGGACTTTTGGAGTCTCTTGATTACGAATCATTTGACACGTGCGAACCATGCCTCATGGGTAAAATGAACAAGACTCCGTTCTCAGGAACAATGGAGCGAGCAACCAACTTATTGGAAATCATACATACTAATGTGTTCGGTCCAATGAGTGTTGAGGCTCGCGGTGGCTATCGTTATGTTCTCACCCTCACTGATGACTTGAGTAGATATGGGTATGTCTACTTAATGAAAAACAAGTCTGAGACCTTTGAAAAGTTCAAGGAATTTCAGAGTGGGGTTGAGAATCAACGTGACAGAAAAATCAAGTTCTTGCGATTAGATCGTGGGGGAGAATACTTGAGTCACGAATTTGGCACACACTTAAGGAAATGTGGAATAGTTTCACAACTCACACCGCCTGGAACACCTCAGCGTAATGCTGTGTCCGAACATCGTAATCACACTCTATTGGATATGGTGCGATCAATGATGTCTCTTACCGATTTACCGCTGTCATTTTGGGGCTATGCTTTAGAGACTGCCGCATTCACTTTAAATAGGGCTCCGTCGAAATCTGTTGAGACGACACCGTATGAATTATGGTTTGGGAAGAAACCTAAGCTGTCGTTTCTAAAAGTTTGGGGATGCGATGCTTATGTCAAGAAACTTCAACCTGAAATGCTCGAACCCAAATCGGAAAAATGTGTCTTCATAGGATACCCTAAAGAAACTATTGGGTATACCTTCTACCTCAGATCCGAAGGCAAGATCTTTGTTGCCAAGAATGGATCCTTTCTAGAGAAAGAGTTTCCCTCGAAAGAAATAAGTGGGAGGAAAGTAGAACTTGATGAAGTATTACCTCTTGAACCGGAGAGTGGCGCAGCTCAGGAAATTGTTCCTGAGGTGCCTGCACCGACTAGAGAGGAAGTTAATGATGATGATCATGAAACTTTAGATCAAGTTGCTACTGAACTTCGTAGGTCCACAAGAACACGTTCCGCCCAGAGTGGTACAGCAACCCTGTCTTGGAAATCATGTTGTTAGACAACGGTGAACCTTTGAACTATGAAGAAGCGATGGCGGGCCCAGATTCCGACAAATGGCTGGAAGACATGAAATCTGAGATAGGGTCCATGTATGAAAACGAAGTATGGACTTTGACTGACTTGCCCGATGATCAGCGAGCCATAGAAAATAAATGGATCTTTAAGAAGAAGACAGACGCTGATGGTAATGTAACCATCTATAAAGCACGGCTTGTCACTAAGGGTTATCGACAAGTTCAAGGGGTTGACTACGATGAGACTTTCTCACCCGTAGCGAAGCTGAAGTCCGTCCGAATCATGTTAGCAATTGCCGCATTCTACGATTATGAGATATGGAAAATGGACGTCAAAACGGCATTCCTTAATGGTTTCCTTAAGGAAGAACTGTATATGATGCAGCCAGAAGGTTTTGTCGATCCTAAGAATGCTGAAAAGGTGTGCAAGCTCCAACGCTCAATTTATGGGCTGGTACAAGCATCTCGGAGTTGAAACATTCGTTTTGATGAGATGATCAAAGCGTTTGGGTTTACGCAGACTTATGGAGAAGCCTGCATTTACAAGAAAGTGAGTGGGAGCTCTGTAGCATTTCTCATATTGTATGTGGATGACATACTGTTGATGGGAAATGATATAGACTTCTTGGAAAGCATAAAGGCCTACTTGAACAAGTGTTTTTCAATGAAGGATCTTGGAGAAGATGCTTATATATTAGGCATCAAGATCTATAGAGATAGATCGAGACGCCTCATTGGTCTTTCACAGAGTACGTACCTTGACAAGATATTGAAGAAGTTCAAAATGGATCAGTCAAAGAAGGGGTTCTTGCCTGTATTGCAAGGTACGAGATTGAGCATGGCTCAATGCCCGACCACGGCAGAAGATAGAGAAAAGATGAGTGTCGTCCCCTATGCCTCGGCCATAGGGTCTATCATGTATGCTATGTTGTGTACCAGACCTGATGTAAACCTTGCCGTAAGTTTGGTAGGAAGGTACCAAAGTAATCCCGGCGTGGAACACTGGACAGCGCTCAAGAATATCCTGAAGTGCCTGAAAAGGACTAAGGATATGTTTCTCGTTTATGGAGGTGACGAAGAGCTCGTCGTAAAGGGTTACGTCGATGCTAGCTTCGACACAGATCTGGATGACTCTAAGTCACAAACCGGATACGTGTATATTTTGAATGGTGGGGTAGTAAGCTGGTGCAGTTGCAAGCAAAGCGTTGTGGCGGGATCTACATGTGAAGCGGAGTACATGGCAGCCTCGGAGGCAGCACAAGAGGCAATCTGGGTGAAGGAGTTCATTACCGATCTAGGAGTCATACCCAATGCGTCGGGCCCGATGACTCTCTTCTGTGACAACACTGGAGCTATTGCCCTTGCCAAGGAGCCCAGGTTTCACAGGAAGACCAGGCATATCAAGCATCGCTTCAACTCCATTGGTGAAAGTGTTCAAAATGGAGACATATATATTTGTAAAGTACATACAGACCTGAATGTGGCAGATCCGTTGACTAAACCTCTTCCTAGAGAAAAACATGATCAACACCAGAACTGCATGGGTGTTCGATTCATCACAATGTAACTAGACTATTGACTTAGTGCAAGTGGGAGACTGTTGGAAATATGCCCTAGAGGCAATAATAAAATGGTTATTATTATATTTCTTTGTTCATGATAATTGTCTATTGTTCATGCTATAATTGTGTTATCCGGAAATCGTAATACATGTGTGAATACATAGACCACAACACGTCCCTAGTGAGCCTCTAGTTGACTAGCTCGTTGATCAAAAGATAGTCATGGTTTCCTGACTATGGACATTGGATGTCATTGATAACGGGATCACATCATTAGGAGAATGATGTGATGGACAAGACCCAATCCTAAGCATAGCTCAAAGATCGTGTAGTTCATTTGCTATAGCTTTTCCGAATGTCAAGTATCATTTCCTTAGACCATGAGATTGTGCAACTCTCGGATACCGTAGGAGTGCTTTAGGTGTGCCAAACGTCACAACGTAACTGGGTGACTATAAAGGTACACTACAGGTATCTCCGAAAGTGTCTGTTGGGTTGGCACGAATCGAGACTGGGATTTGTCACTCCGTATAACGGAGAGGTATCTTTGGGCCCACTTGGTAATGCATCATCATAATGAGCTCAATGTGACCAAGTGGTTGATCACGGGATCATGCATTACGGTACGAGTAAAGTGACTTGCCGGTAACGAGATTGAACGAGGTATTGGGATACCGACGATTGAGTCTCGGGCAAGTAATGTACCGATTGACAAAGGGAATTGTATACGGATTGATTGAATCCTCGACATCGTGGTTCATCTAATGAGATCATCGAGGAGCATGTGGGAGCCAACATGGGTATCCAGATCCCGCTGTTGGTTATTGACCGGAGAGTCGTCTCGGTGACGTCTGCATGTCTCCCGAACCCGTAGGGTCTACACACTTAAGGTTCGGTGACGCTAGGTTTGTTGAGATATTAGTATACGGTAACCCGAAAGTTGTTTGGAGTCTCGGATGAGATCCCATACATCACGAGGAGTTTCGGAATGGTCCGGGGGTGAAGATTTATATATAGGAAGTCAAGTTTCGGCCATCGTGAAAGTTTAGGGGGTAATCGGTATTGTACCGGGACCACCGGAAGGGTCCCGGGGGGCCACCGGGTGGGCCCACCTATCCCGGAGGGCCCCATGGGCTGAAGTGGGAGGGGAACCAGCCCCTAGTGGGCTTGTGCGCCCCCCTTGGGCCTCCCCTGCGCCTAGGGTTGGAAACCCTAGGGGTGGGGGGCGCCCCACTTGGCTTGGGGGGCAAGCCACCCCCTTGGCCGCCGCCCCCCCTTGGAGATTGGATCTCCTAGGGCCGGCGCCCCCCTGGGGACCCTATATATAGTGGGGGGAGGGAGGGCAGCCGCACCCTAGCCCCTGGTCTCTCCCTGACCCTCCCGTGACACTCCTCCCTCTCCCTGTGCTTGGCGAAGCCCTGCCGAGATCACCGTTGCTTCCACCACCACGCCGTCGTGCTGCTGGATCTTCATCAACCTCTCCTTCCCCCTTGCTGGATCAAGTTGGAGGAGACGTCTTCCCAACCGTACGTGTGTTGAACGCGGAGGTGCCGTCCGTTCGGCGCTAGGTCATCGGTGATTTGGATCACGACGAGTACGACTCCATCAACCTCGTTCTCTTGAACGCTTCCGCGCGCGATCTATAAGGGTATGTAGATGCACTCCTCTCTCCCTCGTTGCTAGATGACTCCATAGATTGATCTTGGTGATGCGTAGAAAATTTTAAAATTCTGCTACGTTCCCCAACACACCCAATACAACGGTAAATTGTATAGGTGCACTAGTTCGGCGAAGAGATGGTGATACAAGTGCAATATGGATGGTAGATATAGGTTTTTGTAATCTGAAATTATAAAAACAGCAAGGTAACAAGTGGTAAAAGTTAGTGAAAACGGTATTGCAATGTGTTGAAACAAGGCCTAGGGTTCATACTTTCACTAGTGGAAGTTCTCTCAACAATAATACCATAATTGGATCATATAACAATCCCTCAACATGCAACAAAGAGTCACTCCAAAGTCACTAATAGCGGAGAACAAACGAAGAGATATTGTAGGGTACGGAACCACCTCAAAGTTATTCTTTCTGATTGATCTATTCAAGAGTTCGTACTAGAATAACACCTTAAGACACAAATCAACCAAAACCCTAATGTCACCTAGATACTCCAATGTCCCCCCAAGTATCCGGTATGATTATACGATATGCATCACAAAATCTCAGATTCATCTATTCAACCAACACAAAGAACTTCAAAGAGTGCCCCAAAGTTTCTATCGGAGAGTCAAGACGAAAACGTGTGCCAACCCCTATGCATAAGTTCATGAGGTCATGGAATTGATCACCAAAACATACATCAAGTGGATCACGTGATATCCCATTGTCACCATAGATAAGCACATGCAAGACATACATTGTAGCGACCAGACCTCAAATGGTCCAATCTCTATGCTCAGGTGTCATCCCTGGATCAGTAATGCTGACACCACACAGTACTTGAAGGATTTATAACAGAGTAGCAATCACACACTTATTACATCGAGTGTCTCAAAAGAGAACTTATTACAATAAATATGGCTTAAGGCCATCTAATAACGATAACAGCGGAAGGCTTGGAAGATAAGTGAGTCCATCAACTCCAATGGCATCACTGAGTATAGAACCACGACCTAAAAGCACCTTAATTGTCGTTTGAAAAGTCTACAACATTAACGTTGCAGCCCGAAACGGGTCAGCACATGGAATATGCTGGCAAAGTAACACATAGAGAGCAATGGAATGAAATAGGCTATTCTATATACATATTTGGCTGGTGGAAAGCTCTATGGTTACAGTTTTGCGTAAATCCAATTTTTCCCTACTACAAAGGAATAAATTTTATTTAACTATCATGGTAGTTGTTAAACATTGAGAATGGTTGACAGCATTCTCAATCCCAATTAAGCATCATCATTAAACAAAACCCAACAAATTAATTTTAGAGTAACATGTTGAGATTCACATGATAATCCAGGTACTAGATACTCAAGATGTCCATAATCGGGGACACCGCTAATCATGATTAGTTTATACACTCTGTAGAGGTTTGCGCACTTTTCCCCACAAGACTCGATCGCCTCCGTTTGGTTTCTCGCACTACATGGTGTTTGAGAAACGGATGACCGAGACATAGTCTTTCAGAAGTGCTAGCACCTTATGATCGGGTAGACCGTTACACCTACTTTCCCCCACATCTGCTAGTCTACCACTGTAAGAGTTCGCACAACTTAATCAACTATGCTAGAGCCCATAATAGTTTGTGGCTGCACACAGAAGTTTCTAGCATGAATAATCTCATGATCCCTTTGAACCTGGGTGGCAGTCCAAAAGAAAACAGGCAATCACTGGAATACCCAGGAGCCTCAATCCACCCAGATGTGTATTTAAGTTGCCACCTTAAATAAACCATTAATTAACAATCTCACATCTGTCATGGATACACTCACCCAATCCACATCTACTAGCATAGCATGGCATAATAAGCAAATGTAGAAGTAACTCCCAATGGTTTGATAATAAACAGGTAATAGGTACTACCTCAACTACTTCCCAAACCCACAATTTAATTAGATCCTAATCATGCAATGTGTGAGGATTGATCTAATGCAATAAAACTAGGTAGTGGGAAAACATGATCAAAGTGTTACTTGCCTTGCTGATGATCCTGGAAACCTAGCAATTCGAAGTAGCAAGCGGCGCACTCCGGGTACTCTATCGCAAAAAAACAAGCATATAATAAGTACTCAACTAATGCACAGGTAAAACTCAAATAAGAGATCTAACCAGAAAGTTCAACTTAAGAACTCCGGTTGGCAAAAAGAATCAAATCGAACGAAGCAACGAAAGACAAACGGCAAAAGAAACAGGCTTCGTTTACTATTCTGGATCTAGGGCAATTTTGACAGTGGAAAAAACTTGTTTGAGTTGGTTAAACGGAAAGAGGGTTTTGAGACGAAACTCCAGGCACTTGAATCGCCTGATTCCGATAAACGAGCGAAAAGTTAGACTAAAACGAAAATCGGATCTGGAATCACGATCAGAAAAATCGCGGATTTAATCCCAAAAAAAGGAAAAACAATGAACGTTCGTTAAAACGAACGAACGGGCGAACATTCACTAATTAAATAAACCGGAAAAACTGATCCGGCAGCGGCAGTGGCGGCGCGGTGGCGGCGCGGTGAGGTGGCGAGGCAGCGGCGGCGAGGCGGCGCGGCTTGGGTTTCGGGGGCTGGGGGCGGCTGGCTGCGGCTCGGGCCCTCGCGGCTTTAAAGGCCGGCCGGGCCAAGTGTCCTAGTCGGACACGGCCCGGTTAGGTCGGTTCGTTTTTTTTAAATTACGCTCGGAAAAAAAACAAAAGGAATACTAAACGGACTCCAAAAATCCCGAAATAAATTTTCCCCGGCTTCTAAAATCAAGCTGCACAGGATGAACATTTATTCGGGGCCTAAATGAAATTTTGAAAAACACGCATTTTTCCCTAATACAAATAAAATAGCAAATAAAACCCAAAAAAATCTTATTTGATTTTTTATTAAATCCTCAATATTTCTTTATTTTGGGAAATTCATTTTATTCCCTCTCTCATATTTTTGTAATAGAAATAATTGAAGATAAAATAAATAAAATCAAATGATCCTATTTTCAAATTTTGAGAAAACTCAAATATGAAAATAATGAAATCCCCAACTCTCTCCTTGGGTCCTTGAGTTGCGTAAAATTTCTAGGATCAACCAGAATGCAACAAAATATGATATGCAAATGCTGATCTAGTGTATAACATTCCAAATTGAAAATTTGGGATGTTACAAACCTACCCCCCTTAAGATGAATCTCACCCTCGAGATTCGGGTTGGCTAGAAAATAGGTGAGGGTGGTCCTTCAGCGAATCTTCCTCTCGTTCCTAGGTGGCTTCATCCTCCGTGTGGTGGCTCCACTGAACCTTGCAAAACTTGATAACCTTGCTGCGGGTGACTCGACTGGCATACTCTAAAATCTTGACTGGTTTCTCCTCATAGGTCAAATCACTGTCCAACTGAATTGCTTCCAGTGGTACTGTATCTCTCAGCGGTATATCAGCCATCCCTGCGTGGCACTTCTTCAACTGGGATACGTGGAACACATCGTGTACTCCTGACAACCCTTCGAGCAATGCCAACTTATAGGCTACTTCTCCCATACGCTCCAAAACTTTGTATGTGCCTACAAAACGTGCCGCTAACTTCCCCTTAAATCCAAAGCGCTTAACTCCTCGAAGTGGTGATACTCGAAGATAAACTCGGTCTCCAACTTCGTAAACTATCTCCTTGCATTTAGAATCTGCATAACTCTTCTGCCTGGATTGAGCTACCTTGAGCCTATCGCGAATCAATTTCACTTTCTGTTCAGAATCCTTTATCAGATCCGGTCCAAACAACTGGCGGTCTCCAACTTCATCCCAAGACAATGGGGTCCTGCACCTCCTTCCGTACAAGGCTTCGAAAGGGGCCATCTTCAAACTGGTTTGATAGCTGTTGTTGTAAGAGAACTCTACATATGGTAAATTCTCGTCCCAACTAGATCCGTAATCTAGCGCACAAGCTCTTAGCATATCCTCCAAAATCTGATTGACTCTCTTAGTCTGTCCATCTATCTGCGGGTGGAAAGTTGTGCTAAACTCCAGTCTGGTACACAAAGTTTCATGCAACTGATTCCAGAACTTTGAGGTAAATTGGGTTCCTCTATCTGATACTATGCTCCTTGCAAATCCATGCAGACAAACGATTCTAGTCATGTATATCTTTGCCAACTTTTCACTGGTATAGGTAGTCTTCACTGGAATGAAATGAGCTACCTTTGTCAAACAATCGACTACAACCCATATCGAGTCATAGCCTGAACGTGTTCTGGGCAATCCTATAATAAAATCCATACCTAGCTTATCCCACTTCCATTCAGGTATCGGCAATGGCTGTAGCAATCCGGCTGGCTTCTGATGCTCTGCCTTTACTCTCTAACATACATCACAAACTGCTACATATTCCGCAATATCCTTCTTCATTCCGGTCCACCAGAAAATATCCTTCAAATCCAAATACATCTTGGTATTCCCTGGGTGAATCGAATACGATGAATCATGGGCCTCTTGTAAAATTAACTTCCTGATCTCCGAATCATTTGGTACATAGACACGGTCTTCAAACCATAAGGTATCGTGCTCATCCTCACGAAATCCCTTAGCTTCTCCTTTGCTCATTTTCTCCTTAATAGAGGCAATATCCTTGTCAGTCTTTTGGGCTTCTCTGATCTTATCCATCAAAGTAGACTGAATCTCCAATGCTGCTACATAGCCTCTTGGAACTATTTCCAAACATAGCTCTCGAATATTTTCGGCTAACTCCCTTGGTAAATCTCCCGTCATTAGGGTGTTGACATGGCTCTTACGGCTCAACACATCAGCTACTACGTTAGCCTTTCCGGGGTGATAATGCAATTTCGTATCATAATCCTTGATGAGCTCCAACCATCTCCTTTGTCTGAGGTTCAACTCCTTCTGTGTGAAAATATACTTCAAACTCTTGTGATCCGTGTACACCTCACAATGGTTTCCAATCAGAAAATGTCTCCAAGTCTTCAATGCATGCACTATGGCTGCTAACTCCAAATCATGCGTAGCATAATTCAACTCATGGGGCTTAAGCTGTTGTGAGGCATATGAAACAACTCTTCCTTCCTGCATAAGCACTGCTCCAAGTCCTCGACGTGAAGCATCACAATACACCTCATAATCCTTGGTCTGATCCGGTAAAATCAACACTGGTGAGGTAACAAACATTTCTTCAACTCCTGGAAACTAGCCTCACATTCCTTAGTCCATTTGAACTTGGTATCCTTCTTCAACAACTCCGTCATAGGCTTCACAATCTTTGAGAAATTCTCAATAAACCTCCGGTAGTATCCTGCGAGTCCAAGAAAACTCCGGATCTCTCCAACTATTGTTGAGGCTTTCCAATTGGTCACAGTATCAACTTTAGTGGGATCTACTGCTATACCTTCTCCGGATATAATGTGTCCGAGAAATCCAACTTCTTTCAACCAAAACTCACATTTGCTAAATTTGGCATATAATTGATGTTCTCTGAGCTTTCCGAGTACCAAACGCAAATGCTCCTTATGCTCCTCTTCATTTTTTGAGAAAACCAGGATATCATCAATGAACACTATGACGAACTTATCCAAGAACTCCATAAACACTTTGTTCATCATGTTCATAAAATATGCAGGTGCGTTAGTCAGACCAAATGACATAACGGTATACTCGTACAACCCATACCTGGTGGTAAAAGCCGTCTTACGTATATCCTGTTCTTGAATCTTCAACTGATGGTATCCTGATCGCAGATCGATCTTGGAAAATACCTTAGCTCCTTGCAATCGATCAAACAGATCATTGATCATTGGTAGTGGGTACTTGTTCTTGATGGTTACTTCATTCAATCCTCGATAATCAACAACCGTCCTTAACGATCCATCCTTCTTCTCCACTAGAAGTAATGGCGACCCCCAAGGCGAAGAACTTGGGCGAATATATCCTTTATCCAGTAACTCCTTAATCTGCTTCTTAATCTCCACCAAATCTTTTGCGGGCATCCTATATGGTCTCTTTGATATTGGCCCTGTGCCTGGCAAAAGCTCAGTCAAAAACTCAATATATCTATCCGATGGCATGCCTGGCAATTCTTCTGGAAATACATCAGGGCAATCTTTCACCACTGGTACTTCCTCCTGCACAACTCCTGTTAAGCAATTTACTTGAGGCCTCTTCGGCACATGCCAGGATACATAATTGATCCTTCTTCCTTCTGGGGTGGTAAGCAAGATCGACTTACTGGCGCAAGCGATGTTTCCTCCATACATCAACAACCAATCCATACCCAGAATTACATCCAAACCTTGTGATTCCAATATTATCAAATCCGAGGGAAACACATGCCCACCTATACTTAATGGCACTTGAAAACATCCTTGGCTAGCCATATACTCTGCTCCTGGTGAGCTTACTAACATAGGTGTTCTAAGAACTTTGGTGGGCAGGTTATACTTATCCACAAATCCCCTTGATATGTATGAATGCGATGCACCAATATCAAAAAGAACGAGTGCAGTAAATGACTTAACCAAAAACTTACCGATTACTGCATCCGGCTGCTCTTCAACCTCCTCCACGTTAACGTGGTTCACCTGTCCCCTGTTGAAAGGGTTCGGCTTCTTCCCAGAGCTTCCATTACCATTACCATTCTGTGATTCAGGACATTCATTGGCATAATGTCCGGTCTTCTGGCACTTAAAACAAGTGACTTGGCTCAGGTCTCTCTTGGCTAGGGTCGATGGGTTGGTGCGGTTCTGGCCGTTGCTTCCTCCATTCCCATTACCATTCTTGGTGCCGTTATGATTATGCGAGCTACCTCCTCCATGGGTATGCTGAAAATGTCCTCCCGGTCTAGGGGTAAAACGTGGCTTCTGCTGAGCTCCTGAATTGTGCTTCCCTTGTCCATACTTCCTCTTGCGATTCTCAATCTGCTGCTGCTTCCCTTCAATCATGAGAGCACGATCTACCAACTCCTGGTAATTGTTGAAGGTTGCTACCATCAACTGCATGCTCAACTCATCATTCAGTCCTTCCAGAAACTTCTCCTGCTTAGTTGCATCCGTAGCAATGTCATCTGGGGCATAACATGCTAATTTACTAAAGTCCTCCACATACTGGCCAACTGTCCGTCCTCCTTGGCGCAAGTTGCAAAACTCTCGCTTCTTCATGGCCATAGCTCCTGCTGAAACATGGACAATTCAAAAAGCCTACTGAAATTGGTCCCACATGACAGTGTCGACAGGGAAAGTGGCTGTGAAATTCTCCCACCATGATGCTGCGGGTCCTTCAAGCTGATGTGTAGCAAACTTCACCTTTTCCGCATCCGTGCATCCCGCCGTGGTCAACTCCCTAGCTGTCTTGCAGAGCCAACCATCTGCTACTATCATCTCGGTGCTACTGGAAAACACCGACGGATTCAGCCTAAGAAAACGGGCTAAGTGATCAACAGGTGGTGGTGGTGGTGGTGGGTTGTTGTTGTTCCCCTGGTTCTGATTCTGGACTAGCAACTGCATCAATGTGTTCTGCTGCTGGATCAACTGGGTGAGCTCCGGTGGGAAGGTAAATCCGGGGTCACGTCTCGGAGGCATCTGAGGGTTTAGAAAAGATGAGATTTGAGAATAGAGGGGGTCTAAAGGGAAAACACTACCCATATGCACATGAGGCAAAAGCAAACAATTCACTTCATTCGATCAATCAACAAGGGCATACAATCGATCTAACTATCGCAAAAGTGCTCGGACTACTATATTTACATGGTGGACTACTACTACTAATTTGGTGGTCTACTAAAAATATTCTTCGGTTGCAGACTCCATGATATCTTCTCCAGCTTCATCAATATAGTCATCATCGCTATCGAGTCGGCGTCGTCGATGATGATGTAGTCTTCTGGGCGAATCTCCTTGGGTTCTTCGTCTTCTTCTACTGGTGTAGGGCGTCCCATAAATATTCCGATCTTCTTGATCAGATCGTCATTCTTCTCCACTAATACTTCGATTTCCTCTTCATAATCTTCACGTGTAGCCTTGAGTTCTTCCTCCAGTTCCTTGATTCCTATCCTCGCCTTCTTCAGATCTATCATGTCGGCGCACATCTGGTTCTCCTGACGTCGAATGTGCTGGTTTAACTCCTGGATAAAAGCTGCAACTGATCTATCCTTTCTGGTGTTGATCTTCTCCCAGTGCTCATCTCGGCGCCCACAAATCTGGTAGATAGTATCCTTGAGATCATTGCAGTAAACTTCTCCAATGCGTCCCATGGCGATGTGAGTTGCCATGCTCTTTCCTAGACTCCAAGTTGGTGCATCAAAAGAAATCTCTTTGGGCTCAGTGACTGGCATGAACGTCCTTCCTGGAACTTGAACTTGAATCATCCAGCGCTCTTCTTCAGGTAAAGTGGCGTTGTAGGTTCTGGTGAATCTTGGTACTCCTATGTTCAGGTATCTAGTGACTTCCTTCAAGTGACGTCCAAAGGGTGTATCTTCATCCGGTTGCGTGAACTTGTTCCTTGCATCCGCCATCCTAAAAGAGTAGAAAAGATGAGAAGTTAGAAAGAGAAGAGAGTGAGTAGTGATCTAGGTCTTTAGCTTAGTGGTCGTGTCCTACAGTCAGTATGTGCTCTGATACCATATTGTAGCGACCAGACCTCAAACGGTCCAATCTCTGTGCTCAGGTGTCATCCCTGGATTAATGCTGACACCACACAGTACTTGAAGGATTTATAACAGAGTAGCAATCACACACTTATTACATCGAGTGTCTCAAAAGAGAACTTATTACAATAAATATGGCTTAAGGCCATCTAATAACGATAACAGCGGAAGGCTTGGAAGATAAGTGAGTCCATCAACTCCAACGGCATCACTGAGTATAGAACCACGACCTAAAAGCACCTTAATCATCGTCTGAAAAGTCTGCAACATTAACGTTGCAGCCCAAAACGGGTCAGCACATGGAATATGCTGGCAATGTAACACATAGAGAGTAATGGAATGAAATAGGCTATTCTATATGCATATTTGGCTGGTGGAAAGCTCAATGGTTACAGTTTTGCGTAAAGCCAATTTTTCCCTACTGCAAAGGAATAAATTTTATTTAACTATCATGGTAGTTGTTAAACATTGAGAATGGTTGACAGCATTCTCAATCCCAATTAAGCATCATCATTAAACAAAACCCAACAAAATTAAATTTTAGAGTAACATGTTGAGATTCACATGATAATCCAGGTACTAGATACTCAAGATGTCCATAACTGGGGACACGGCTAATCATGATTAGTTTATACACTCTACAGAGGTTTGCACACTTTTCCCCACAAGACTCGATCGCCTCCGTTTGGTTTCTCGCAATACATGGTGTTTGAGAAACGGATGACCGAGGCACAGTCTTTCAGAAGCGCTAGCACCTTACGATCGGGTAGACCGTTACACCTACTTTCCCCTACATCTGCTAGTCTACCACTATAAGAATTCGCACAACTTAATCAACTATGCTAGAACCCATAATAGCTTGTGGCTGCACACGGAAGTTTCTAGCATGAATAATCTCAAGATCCCTTTGAGCCTGGGTGGCGGTCCAAAAGAAAACAGGCAATCACTGGAATACCCAGGAGCCTCAATCCACCCAGATGTGTATTTAAGTTGCCACCTTGAATAAACCATTAATTAACAATCTCACATCTGTCATGGATACACTCACCCAATCCACGTCTACTAGCATAGCATGGCATAATAAGCAAACGTAGAAGTAACCACCAAAGGTTTGATAATAAACAGGTAATAGGTACTACCTCAACTACTTCCCAAACCCACAATTTAATTAGATCCTAATCATGCAATGTGTGAGGATTTATCTAATGCAATAAAACTGGGTAGTGGGAAAACATGATCAAAGTGTTACTTCCCTTGCTGATGATCCGGGAAACCTAGCGATTCGAAGTAGCAAGCGGCGCACTCCGGGTACTCTATCGCAAACAAACAAGCATACAATAAGTACTCAACTAATGCACAGGTAAAACTCAAATAAGAGATCTTACTAGAAAGTTCAACTTAAGAACTCCGGTTGGCAAAAAGAATCAAATCGAACGAAGCAACGAAAGACAAACGGCAAAAGAAACAGGCTTCGTTTACTATTCTGGATCTACGGCAATTTTGACACTGTCAAAAACTTGTTTGAGTTGGTTAAACGGAAAGAGGGTTTCGAGATGAAACTCCAGGCGCTTGAATCGCCTGATTTCGATGAACGAGCGAAAATTTAGACTAAAACGAAAATCGGATCAGGAATCATGATCAGAAAAATCGCGGATTTAATCCGAGAAAAAGGAAAAACGAACGAACGGGCGAACGTTCGCTAATTAAATAAACCGGAAAAACCGATCTATTTAAACAAACCGAAACTAAAACAAAACCGATGGAAAAACCGAACGGTTTTTTTAAAAAATAAACCGGCGTCGAGATATACCTCTGCGGCGAGGCAGCGGCGCGGCTAGGGTTTCGGGGGTTGGGGGCGGCTGGCTGCGGCTCGGGCCCCCGCGGCTTTAAAGGCCGGCCGGGCCAAGTGTCCTAGTCGGACACGGCCCGGTTAGGTCGGTTTGTTTTTTTAAATAATTATGCTCAAAAAAAACAAAAGGAATACTAAACGGACTCCAAAAATCCCAAAATAAAATTTTCCGGGCTTCTAAAATCAAGATGCACAGGATGAACATTTATTTGGGGCCTAAATGCAATTTTGAAAACGCGCATTTTTCCCTAATACAAATAAAATAGTAAATAAAACCAAAAAAATCTTATTTGGTTTTTTTTATTAAATCCTCAATATTTCTTTACTTTGGGAAAGTCATTTTATTCCCTCTCTCATATTTTTGTAATAGAAATAATTGAAGATAAAATAAATAAAATCAAATGATCCTATTTTCAAAATTTGAGAAAACTCAAATATGAAAATAACGAAATCCCCAACTCTCTCCAAGGGTCCTTGAGTTGCGTAAAATTTCTAGGATCAACCAGAATGCAACAAAATATGATATGCAAATGCTGATCTAGTGTATAACATTCCAAATTGAAAATTTGGGATGTTACATATATCAAGTGTTCTCAAATCCTTAAAGACTCAATCCGATAAGATAACTTCAAAGGGAAAACTCAATTCATCACAAGAGAGTAGAGGGGGAGAAACATCATAAGATCCAACTATAATAGCAAAGCTCGCAATACATCAAGATCGTTCCGAATCAAAAACACAAGAGAGAGAGAGAGATCAAACACATAGCTACTGGTACATACCCTCAGCCCCGAGGGTGAACTACTCCCTCCTCGTCATGGAAAGCGCCGGGATGATGAAGATGGCCACCGGAGAGGGATCCCCCCTCCGGCAAGGTGCCGGAACGGGTCTAGATTGGTTTTTGGTGGCTACGGAGGCTTCTGGCGGCGGAACTCCCGATCTAGGTTTCTTTCTGGAAGTTTCAGTATATATAAGTGGTTTTGGCGTCGAGGACAAGTCAGGGGGGTCTTCGGGCTGTCCATGAGGTAGGGAGGCGCGTCTAGGGGGGTGGGCGTGCCCCCTCCCTCGTGGGTAGCCCGGGACTCTTCCGACCAAACTCTTTTACTCCATGTCCTTCTTCAGGTCAAAAAATAAGTTCCGTGAAGTTTCAGGTCAATTGGACCCCATTTGATTTTCCTTTTCTGTAAAACTCAAAAAAGGAAAAAACGGAAACTGTCACTAGGCTCTAGATTAATAGGTTAGTCCCAAAACTCATATAAAATAGCATATAAATGCATATAAAACATCCAAGGTTGATAATATAATAGCATGGAACAATCAAAAATTATAGATATGTTGGAGACGTATCAAGCATCCCCAAGCTTAATACCTGCTCCTCCTCGAGTAGGTAAATGATAAAAACAGAATTTTTGATGTGGAATGCTACCTAACATATTTATCCATGTGATTCTCTTTATTGTGGCAAGAATATTCAGATACATAAGATTCAAGACAAAAGTTTAATATTGACATAAAAATAATTATACTTCAAACATACTAACTAAGAATTATGTCTTCTCAAAATAACATGGCCAAAGAAAGTTCATCCTTACAAAATCATATAGTTTGGTCATGCTCCATTTTTGTCACACAAGAATGCTCTCATCATGCACAACCCCAATGACAAGCCAAGCAATTGTTTCATACTTTAGTAATCTCAAACTTTTTTCAACTTTCACGCAATACATGAGTGCGAGCCATCGACATAGCACTATAGGTGGAATAACATATAATGATGGGGGTTGTGTGGAGAAGAGAAAAAAGGAGAAAGTCTCACATTGACGCGGCTAATCAACGGGCTATGGAGATGCCCATCAATTGATGTCAATGCGAGGAGTAGGGATTGCCATGCAAAGGATGGACTAGAGCTATAAATGTATGAAAGCTCAACAAAATAAACTAAGTGGGTGTGCATCCAACTTTCTTGCTCACAAAGACCTAGGGCATTTGAGGAAGCCCATTGTTGGAATATACAAGCCAAGTTCTATAATTAAAAATTCCCACTAGTATATGAAAGTGACAAAACAATAGACTCTCTATCATGAAGATCATGGTGCTACTTTGAAGCACAAGGGTGGAAAAAAGGATAGTAGCATTGTCCCTTCTTATTTTATTTTTTATTTGACATTTTTTTATTTGGCCTTTTTTTCTTTTTTTGGGACAATGCTCTATTAATGATGATCATCACACTTCTATTTATTTACAATTCAAAGATTACAACTCGATACTAGATCAAAGTATGACTCTATATGAATGCCTCCGGCGGTGTACTGGGTTGGGCAATGAATCAAGAGTGACATGTATGATAAATTATGCATGGTGGCTTTGCCACAAATACGATGTCAACTACATGATCATGCAAGGCAATATGACAATGATGAAGCGTGTCATAATAAACGAAACAGTGGCAAGTTGCATGGCAATATATCTCGGAATGGCTATGGAAATGCCATAATAGGTAGGTATGGTGGATGTTTTGAGGAAGATATAAGGAGGTTTATCTGTCACAGAGCGTATCATATCACGGGGTTTGGATGCACCGGGCATGCAACGGATGCACTAGAGCTATAAATGTATGAAAGCTCAACAAAAGAAACTAAGTGGGTGTGCATCCAACTTGCTTGTTGACGAAGACCTAGGGAATTTTGAGGAAGCTTGTCGTTGGAATATACAAGCCAAGTTCTATAATGAAAATTCCCACTAGTATATGAAACTGACAAAATAAGAGACTCTCTATCATGAAGATCATGGTTCTACTTTGAAGCACAAGTGTGGAAAAAGGATAGTAACATTGTCCATTCTCTCTTTTTCTCTCATTTTTTTGGGGCCTTCTCTTTTTTTATTTGGCACTTCTCTCTCTTTTTCTATTTCCTCACACGGGACAATGCTGTAATAATGATGATCGTCAGACTTCTATTTATTTACAACTCGATACTAGAACAAAATATGACTCTATATGAATGCCTCCGGCGGTGTATCAGGATGTACAATGATTCAAGAGTGACATGTATAAAAAATTATGAGCGGTGGCTTTGCCACAAATACGATGTCAAATACATGATCATGCAAGGCAATATGACAATGATGAACCGTGTCATGATAAATGGAACGGTGGAAAGTTGCATGGCAATATATCTCAGAATGGCTATGGAAATGCCATAATAGGTAGGTATGGTGGCTGTTTTGAGGAAGATATAAGGAGGCTTATGTGTGATAGAGCGTATCATATCACGGGGTTTGTATGCACCGGCGAAGTTTGCACCAACTCTCAAGGTGAGAAAGGGCAATGCACGGTACCGAAGAGGCTAGCAATGATGGAAGGGTGAGAGTGCGTATAATCCATGGACTCAACATTAGTCATAAAGAACTCACATACTTATTGCAAAAATATACAAGTCATCAAAAACCAAGCATTACGCGCATGCTCCTAGGGGTATAGATTGGTAGGAAAATACCATCGCTCATCCCCAGCCGCCACTCATAAGGAGGACAATCAAAGAAACACCTCATGCTTCAAATTTGTCACACAATGGTTACCATACGTGCATGCTACGGGACTTGCAAACCTCAACACAAGTATTTCTCAAATTCACAATTACTCAACCAGCACGACTCTAATATTACCATCTTCATATCTCAAAACAATTATCAAGTATCAAACTTCTCATAGTATTCAATGCACTCTATATGAAAGTTTTTATTATACCCCTCTTGGATGCCTATCATATTAGGACTAGTTTCATAAACAAAGCAAACTACCATGTTGTTCTAAATACTCTCAAAATAATATAAGTGAAGCACGATAGTTCATCTATTTCTTCAAAATAAAACCACTGCCGTCCTCTAAAAGGACATAAGTGAAGCACTAGAGCAAATGACAAACTACTCCCAAAAGATATAAGTGAAGATCAATGAGTAGTCGAATAATTATGCAACTGTGTGAAGATTCTCTAACATTTAAGAATTTTAGATCTTGGTATTTAATTCAAACATCAAGAAAAACAAAAGAAAATAAAATGACGCTCCAAGCAAAACACATATCATGTGGTGAATAAAAATATAGCTCCAAGTAAAGTTACTGATGAACGAAGACAAAAGAGGGGATGCCTTCCGGGGCATCCCCAAGCTTAGGCTCTTGGTTGTCCTTTAATATTACCTTGGGGTGCCTTGGGCATCCCCAAGCTTAGGCTCTTACCACTCCTTATTCCATAGTCCATCAAATCTTTACCCAAAACATGAAAACTTCACAACACAAAACTCAACAGAAAACTCGTAAGCTCCGTTAGTATAAGAAAATAAATCACCACTTTTGGTACTATTGTGAACTAATTATAAATTCATATTGGTGTAATATCTACTGTATTCCAACTTATCTATGGTTCATACCCTCCGATACTACTCATAGATTCATCAAAATAAGCAAACAACACAATGAAAATAGAATCTGTCAAAAACAGAACAGTTTGTAGCAATCTAGAGGTTTCGAACACTTCTGTCACTCCAAAAATTCTTAAATAAATTGGTGGACATGAGGAATTTTTTTATTAATTATCTGCAAAAAGAATCAACCTAATTTCACTCTTCAGTAAAAAAATGGCAGCTAATCTCATGAGCGCAAAAGTTTCTGTTTTTTGCAGCAAGATCGCAAAGACTTCACCCAAGTCTTCCAAAGGTTATACTTGGCACAAACACTAATTGAAACATAAGAAACACAATCATAACAAAGGATAGATGATTTATTTATTACTAAACAGGAACAAAAAGCAAGGAACAAAAAATAAAATTGGGTTGCCTCCCAACAAGCGCTATCGTTTAACACCCCTAGCTAGGCATGATGATTTCAATGATGCTCACATAAAGGATAAGAATTGAAACATAAAGAGAGCATCATGAAGAATATGACTAGAACATTTAAGTCTAACCCACTTCCTATGCATAGGGATTTTGTGATCAAACAACTTGTGGGAACAAGAATCAACTTGCAAATCTTCAAGATTTTCAACACATAGAGAGGAAACTTGATATTATTGCAATTCCTACAAGCATATGTTCCTCCCTCATAATAATTTTCAGTAGCATCATGAATGAATTCAACAATATAACTATCACATAAAGAATTCTTTTCATGATCTGCAAGCATAGAATTTTTATTACTCTCCACATAAGCAAATTTATTGTCATGGATAATAGTGGGAGCAAACTCAACAACATAACTATCATGTGAGGCATAATCCACTTGAAAATTAAAATCAAGATGAAAAGTTTCATGGTTATCATTATTATTTATAGCGTACATGTCATCACAATAATCATCATAGATAGCAACTTTGTTCACATAATCAATTGGAACCTCTTCCGAAATAGTGGATTCATCACTAAATAAAGTCATGACCTCTCCGAAACCACTTTCATCAACATGATCATCATAAATAAGAGGCATGCTTTCATCATAATAAATATTCTCATCAAAACTTGGGGGACTAAAAATATCATATTCATCAAACATAGCATCCCCAAGCTCGTGGCTTTGCATATCATTAGCATCATGGGTATTCAAAGAATTCATACAAACAACATTGCAATCATGCTCATCACCCAAATATTTAGTGCCAAATTTTTTAATACATTCTTCTTCTAACACTTTGGCACAATTATCGGAATCCTTATTTTCACGAAATACATTAAAAAGATGAAGCATATGAGGTATCCTCATTTCCATTTTTCCTTTATAAACTAAACTAGTTATAAAACAAGAACCTAAAAGATCCGATTGCAAGATCTAAAGATATACCTTCAAGCGCTAACCTCCCCGGCAACGGCGCCAGAAAAGAGCTTGATGTCTACTACACAACCTTCTTCTTGTAGACGTTGTTGGGCCTCCAAGTGCAGAGGTTTGTAGGACAGTAGCAAATTTCCCTCAAGTGGATGACCTAAGGTTTATCAATCCGTGGGAGGCGTAGGATGAAGATGGTCTCTCTCAAACAACCCTGCAATCAAATAACAAAGAGTCTCTTGTGTCCCCAACACACCCAATACAACGGTAAATTATATAGGTGCACTAGTTCGGCGAACAGATGGTGATACAAGTCAATATGGATGGTAGATATAGGTTTTTGTAACCTGAAATTATAAAAACAGCAAGGTAACAAGTGGTAAAAGTGAGTGAAAACAGTATTGCAATGCGTTGAAAAAAGGCCTAGGGTTCATACTTTCACTAGTGCAAGTTCTCTCAATAATAATAACATAATTGGATCATATAACAATCCCTCAACATGCAACAAAGAGTCACTCCAAAGTCACTAATAGCGGAGAACAAACGAAGAGATTCTTGCAGGGTATGAAACCACCTCAAAGTTATTCTTTCTGATCGATCTATTCAAGAGTTCGTACTAGAATAACACCATAAGACACAAATCAACCAAAACCCTAATGTCACCTTGATACTCCAATGTCACCTCAAGTATCCGTGGGTATGATTATACGATATGCATCACACAATCTCAGATTCATCTATTCAACCAATACAAAGAACTTCAAAGAGCGCCCCAAATTTTCTACCGGAGAGTCAAGACGAAAACGTGTGCCAACCCCTATGCAGAAGTTCACGAGGTCACGGAACTCGCAATTTGATCACCAAAACATACGTCAAGTGGATCACGTGATATCCCATTGTCACCACAGATAAGGACATGAAAGACATACATCAAGTGTTCTCAAATCCTTAAAGACTCAATCCGATAAGATACCTTCAAAGGGAAAACTCAATTCATCACAAGAGAATAGAGGGGGAGAAACATCATAAGATCCAACTATAATAGCAAAGCTCGCAATACATCAAAATCGTACCACCTCAAGAACACATAGATATGGGGGCTTCTGGTGGCGGAACTCCTGATCTAGGTTTCTTTCTGGAAGTTTCAGTATATATAAGAGGTTTCGGCGTCTTGAACAAATCAGGGGGGTCTCCGGGCTGTCCACGAGGTAGGGAGGCACGCCCAGGGGGTGGGCGCGGCCCCACCCTCGTGGGCAGCCTGGGACTCTTCCAGCTTAACTCTTTTACTCCATGTCCTTCTTTTGGTCCAAAAATAAGTTATGTAAAGTTTTCAGGTCAATTGGACTCCGTTTGATTTTCCTTTTCTGTAAAACTCAAAAACAAGGAAAAAACAGAAACTGGCACTGGGCTCTAGGTTAATAGGTTAGTCCTCATATAAAATAGCATATAAATGCATATAAAACATCCAAGGTTGATAATATAATAGCATGGAACAATCAAAAAATATAGAGACGTTGGAGACGTATCAACGCGTATAGAGGTAATTTTAATCCTAGGTCGTTCCTAGTAATTCCTCTAATAATTATGGTAATTCATACAACAATTCTTATGGAAATTATGATAAGATGTCCTCTGATTTCGAGAATAGTGTTAAAGAATTTATGAGTTCACAAAAGAATTTCAATGCTTTGATTAAAGAAAAATTGCTTAAGATTGATAATTTGTCTAGGAACGTGGATAGAATTTCTATTGATGTTGATTCTTTGAAACTTAGATCTATTCCACCCAAGCATTATATTAATGAGTCTCTCAAAGCTATGAGAATTTCCATTGATGAGTGCAAAGAAAGAACTGCTAAGATGCATGCTAAAAAAGATTGGTTTGTAAAAACATGTTCTTCTAGTCTCTGTGAAAATAATGATGAAGATCTTAAGGTGATTGATGTGACTCCTATTGAATCTTTGTTTTCCAATATAAATCTTGATAAAGATGAGACTGGAGATGATTCAACTTTAGTTAAAAGGCGTCCCAATGATTCAGAGTTTTTAGATCATGATGCAAAATTTGATAAAAGTGGGATTGGAGAGGTCAAAACTTTAAGTAGCAATGAACTCACTCTTTTGGATTTGAAGGAATTTAATTATGATAATTGTTATTTAATAGATTGTATTTCCTTGTTGCAATCCATGTTGAATTCTCCTCATGCTTATAATCAAAACAAAGCTTTTACTAAACATGTCGTTGATGCTATGATGCAATCTTTTGAAGAAAAGCTTGAATTGGAAGTTTCTATCCCTAGAAAACTTTATGATGAGTGGGAACCTACTATTAAGATTAAGGTTAAAGATTATGAGTGCCATGCTTTCTGTTATTTGGGTGCTAACATATCCACAATTCCAAAAACTTTATGTGATGTGTTAGGTTTCCGTGAATTTGATGATTGTTCTTTAAATTTGTATCTTGCGGATTCCACTATTAAGAAACCTATGTGAAGGATTAATGATGTTCTTATTGTTGCAAATAATAATTATGTGCATGTAGATTTCATTGTTCTTGATATAGATTGCAATCCTACATGTCCTATTATTCTTGGTAGACCTTTCCTTAGAACGATTGGTGCAATTATTGATATGACAGAAGGAAAACATTAGATTTCAATTTCCGATAAGGAAGGGCATGGAACACTTTCCAAGAAAGGAAATTAAATTTCCATATGAATCTATTATGAGAGCTACTTATGGATTGCATACCAAAGATGACAATACCTAGATCTATTCGTTTTTATGCCTAGCTAAGGGCGTTAAACAATAGCGCTTGTTGGGAGGCAACCCAATTTTATTTTTGTTTTTGCTTTTTAGGTTCTGTTTTGCAATAAATAATTCATCTAGACTCTGGTTAGATGCGGTTTTGTGTTTTAGTTAGTGTTTGTGCCAAGTAAGACCAGATAGCTTAAAGTGGTAGTTGATTTGATCTTGCTGAAAAATAGAAAGTTTTGCACCCAGGAAAATAATTTTCGATTTTAACAAAAACGTGATAAAATACTGATTCTTTTTTCAGAATATTTATAAACAAATTTCTCAGGTTTCCCTAAATTTTCAGAATTTTTGGGGTTACATAAGTATTCGAAATATCCAGATTGCTACAAACTGTTTTGTTTTTGACAGATTCTATTTTCTATGTGTTGTTTGCTTATTTTTGATGAATCTATGGGTAGTATCGAGCGGTATGAACCATGGAAAAGTTTTAATATATTAGATATTACACCAATATAAATAAAAATGAGTTCACAATAGTACCAACAATGGTGATTTATTTTCTTATACTAATGGGGCATATGAGATTTTCTGTTGAGTTTGGTGTTGTGAAGTTTTCAAGTTTTGGGTAAGGATTTGATGGACTATGGAATAAGGAGTGGCAAGAGCCTAAACTTGGGGATTCCCAAGGCACCCCGAGGTAATATTCAAGGACAACCAAGAGCCTAACTGTCGGTGTCAAAACCGGCGGATCTCGGGTAGGGGGTCCCGAACTATGCGTCTAAGGCGGATGGTAACAGGAGGCGGGGGACACGATGTTTTACCCAGGTTCGGGCCCTCTTGATGGAGGTAAAACCCTACGTCCTGCTTGATTTATTCTTGATGATATGAGTATTACAAGAGTTGATCTACCACGAGATCGGAGAGGCTAAACCGTAGAAGCTAGCCTATGGTATGATTGTATGTTGTCCTACGGACTAAAACCCTCCGGTTTATATAGACACCGGAGGGGGCTAGGGTTACACAAGGTCGGTTACAAAGGAGGAGATATACATATCCGTATTGCCTAGCTTGCCTTCCACGCCAAGTAGAGTCCCATCCCGACACAAGACGAAGTCTTCAATCTGGTATCTTCATAGTCCAATAGTCCGGCCAAAGGATATAGTTCGGCTGTCCGGAGACCCCCTAATCCAGGACTCCCTCAGTAGCCCCCGAACCAGGCTTCAATGACGATGAGTCCGGCGTGCAGTATTGTCTTCGGCATTGCAAGGCGGGTTCTTCTCCATCTTTTGAACGTCTGTAAAGCAGTGTCCGGTCCCATAAATGTTCGGACCTGTTGGCTTCTGTGCCCAATAAGGGGTTTCTCCCACGCGTCGAATGAATACGAAGCGCCAGGGCATTTTTACATTCGCCCCCTAGCCAGATAAATAAATTGTCTATTAAAGGGATGGGGATCCTTAGATCCGATCCATACCATCCCCCCCCCCCAGCGAGAGTCCATCAGAGCGCGTTCCGGAAAGATCCATTCCAGCATGGCCGACCTCTGTAGCTCCTCCTCCCGCCCCCGAAGCCCTAAGCCCGGTGATTGGGAGAGGTGTTCAGTCCCACACAGTCGTTTAGTTGAACTGCAGACTAAGGGATTTCTCCCCCCGGCGTACATGGTACCCGTTCGAGCCGGGCTCGCCACCTATAATGGCGGGGAGCAAGCGGAGAGCTTTCCCTGTCCCTCTATGGGGGAGCGGGTCTGCCTTGTCCCCTATCTATTAAGGGGACTTGGATTTCCAATTCACCCGTTCCTCTGCGGGCTCCTGGAGTTCTACGGCCTCCAATTACACAACTTCACCCCCGCCTCCATCCTACATATCGCCGGCTATGTGGCTCTCTGCGAGTTGTTCCTGGGCTGCGAGGCTCACTTCGAGTTGTGGAAAAGGCTTTTTGCCTCGTCCCTCGCACACAGAGGGGGTCACTTTATCAAGTGGGCGGAGCCGAAATATGGCGCATCGCCGATACCGGATACCTATCCAGTACTCCGAAGAAGTCGCCCGAAGACTGGCCTTCAGAATGGTTTTATATGGAGGACGTTCCCCTTCCGGACCCTGTTCGGCGGGGTCTTCCTGAGTTCAACAATGCTCCTCTGAAGAAACGCCGAAGTTGGCGCCCACGGAGCCCCCAGGCGGAAGACAACAGAGAAGTCCTCTATCTGATGAACCGGATAAAAGCTCTGGCCCAATCAGGATTGACAATAATCGAAGTTATGTCGATTTGCATAATGCGGGGAGTGCAACCACTTCAATATCGTGGGCACCCCTTGTGGTGTTATAACGGGGTGGATGACGCCACCCGCTGCGGGCGTAAGGGTCCGGACAATGCCGCCGCTTTGGCGAAAATTCTGTCTGAACTGTTCAAGGGTGAGGAAGAGGAGTTCACCCGCATCAAGCCACGGGATGGATTCTCCATGTACAATCCTCCAAGCTGGGTAAGTTATATCTCCCTACTCCCATTTTTCCCGCATTCTTTTTCGTAAGTATTCACCTTGCCACTTTGCGGCAGGAACTGCGAAAAGCCATAAAGGAAGTCAGCAGCCCTTCTCTACAACCAGAGGACCCTGACCGGGCCCTCGACTCCGGACTCGAAGAAGATTCGGTTATATCCGTGGAGTTGATAGACCGGCAGTTCTATCAGTTAAGCTGCGATGATGCCATGGTGGCTATTACGGCCCACTATCCTGGACCGCTCCCTGTATCGCACGTAAGAAAAAACAAAAATCCCAACTCCAAAACTAGGATCCCCTTTTAGACACTTCACCCACCATATACACATGGTATTTTACAGGGAAGGCATTCGGGACACCCTGCCGAACCCGCAGCAACGCGCCAACAGGAGGCACAGACTCCGGGTAGGCCAAAAAGGAAGGCGGTCAGGACAGAGACGCTGGCACAAAGGTATAACAAAACCCGCTCCGTGGTTGTCGTCTTTCTCGAAATATAATGACGCCCGTGTTTCTTTAACAGAAAAATGCTCTCCGGAATATGTCCGGCGATGTTACTAATCACGCTTCCACCAGCCGGGCGCCAAGACCGGACATAGAGGCGGAAGCCGATATGGGGCAGACACCGGATAATCCCCCTACAGAGGATGCGGATAGATTATCCGCTACTAACTCAGAAGTGGAAAGCGCCATGAATCATAGGCGCCGCCGGGCCGTACTCCAGGACGCTTGTTTCTCTCCAGAGGCATTTGATGCCTTTAATTCCGGAGAGGCATACCTCCGTGCCGCTCAAGATGGTCTAGCCAGAGCCACGGATCAGTATGTAAAGGATGTACGGGTAAGTAAATCTGGCGATTTATATGTATCAGTAGCCCCTGAGACTTGCAACACTTAGCAGAACTGATTTAAGGATCATTTTTATTGAGCAGGTTCTTACATAGAAGAATACGAGGCTGTCCTAGGAGCTGGAGGAGTGCAAGACCCAACTGTGGGCCGCTGTTGCCGCATTGCCGGAATCGAAAAAGCCTCCCGCCAGTAACATTTACTTTAAAGAATGATGGTTACCATATAGTGTGCGGCGTGGCTGTAGATCTAACAATAGATGTTGCAGATGAATCCGGAGAAAATCCGGAGGACCAGCATGTTATGCGACAGCTAGAGGCTGGCAAACGCGTGCTGACTGAGGTTAGGCGGGAGAAAAACAATCTCCAAGATGCCAATATTAAGCTGAGCATGGAACTAAAAGACGTTCAGGGCCAGCTTGCAGACTTCGAGAAGGAGAATAAGCGGCTTCGGCATGGCATTTTTAGTAAGTGCTTGAACGAATCCTTTTAAAGGAGTTCGACGAAGAAGCCAACTAACAGCGTTATGTATGTAGGTATGCTGATGGGTCGTCCCGCGGAGGAAATGCCCGGGTCTGCGGGCGATCTTCTGTCTGAGATGTCACATCTACATGAACAAGTTCGGCAGGTGATGCAGGGTGTTGCCCAGGCCTTGTGGCCGTCCGTCTCCCTGCTAGAGGGCGTTGCCGAGCTTGCGGAGAAGCTCACGGGAGCACGGCGGCGCTTCCGATTATGGAAGATATCAGCCTGCCGACAGGGTGCCAGAGAAGCCTGGGCCATGGTGAAGACGCGGTATACCAAGGAAGACCCGAATCACATGGCCGAGGTCGAACCTGTGGGGCCCGATGGGAAAGAGATCCCCATTAGCTTAGTTTATGGGCAAGTAGAATTAGCCGTAAAGTATTCTCAACAGGATTGTAAGCTAGACCGCCTGTTGGATGGTATAGAAGAGGAATTTAGTCAGTCTGCATGACTATGTAATTAAAGTGACATGTATAATGCCTTCTAGCCGGATTGTAGATCATTTGTCGTTGCGGACCTTTTCGCTTCAACCTCCGGGCCCAATAGTCCGGAGTGTATCCGAATACCCACTCAGTTATATAAGAACCGGGGTATGCATGGAGACCAGGTGTAGGGGTCATTAGTGCGTTATCAGACAAGTGCCCAACTAGTTATGTTCTATTACATGGGTAGTAAGAAACATCTTCCAGGGAGAATAGTTCCGTTAAGGATTCCTTTCCCTAGGTAAGCATGCCCTAAAGTGCATGTCGGAACTGCGATAGGAAATGCAGGAAAAACATCTGGGGGCAGATATGGACAATAAATAAAAACCATCTTTTGTTCACCGACCGAATATTCCCTTAAGAACGCTAGCTTTCGGCTTCACCTAGTCTGAGGTAGACATCCGGCTGACCTGGCAGTAACAATCGCAGAGGTGCTCCCCTTATGCCCTAGCCGAATTAACGGGAACGTAGGGCATAAATACAAGAGCCAGGCAACCCAGCTTGGCCAAAACTTAAGTCATATCGATGCATATAATGGTGAAAAAAGGTACATGCAGAAGTATAACACATGTGTGGGACATGAGGCCCAGATAAATAATTTAAGCTTCTGTGAAAGAAGCCCCAGGTATGAAGAGTGCGGCTAGTGCATCTGTAATGTGCAGGCGAGGCACAAGGTGACCCTTGAAGGCCTAGAGAAATAATGAAAGAAAGAAAGAAAGAGAAATAAGACAGATAATGTATATGCAGAAAATGGACAAAGGGAGGGGACTAACATAGAGTCCGGTGCTAGGGGTAGAATCTTCGGAGCCTAGCCGCGTTCCATGGGTTCGGCTCGAGTCGACTAGTCGATGCATCCCGCAGTCGGTACGCTCCACCGGTCAGAACTTGGTCAATAATGAAGGGACCTTCCCATTTGGGCTCGAGCTTGTTCTTTTTCTTATCCGGCAGGCGTAGAACTAGTTCGCCAACATTATAAGTTTTGGCCCGTACTTCTCTGCTTTGGTATCTGCGAGCCTGTTGCTGATAAAATGCGGAACGGGCTTTGGCTATGTCGCGCTCCTCCTCTAGGGTGTCCAAACTGTCCTGCCGATCAAGCTCGGCTTCTCTTTCTTCGTACACGTGCACTCGAGGTGAGTCATGAATTATGTCACAGGGCAAGACTGCCTCTGCGCTGTACACCATAAAGAAGGGTGTGTATCCGGTACTACGATTCGGCGTGGTCCGCAGCCCCCAGAGTACGGAGTCAAGCTCCTCTACCCAGTGCGTGTTAGACTCCGTTAAGGAGCGCACTAATCTGGGTTTAATGCCGCTCATTATAAGACCATTTGCTCGCTCGGCTTGACCGTTGGTTTGTGGGTGATAGACTGAAGCATAATCGAGCTTGATGCCCATTTTGCTGCACCAGAGTTTTACCTCGTCGGCCGTGAAGTTCGTGCCTTTATCAGTGATGATGCTGTGGGGGACGCCATAACGGTGTACAACCCCGGATATGAAGTCTATCACCGGTCTGGATTCGGCTGTTTTAACAGGTTTGGCCTCTATCCATTTGGTGAATTTATCCACCATGACCAATAAGTATTTTTTTCTTGTGGGTTCCCCCTTTAAGGGGTCCAACCATGTCAAGCCCCTAGACCGCAAAGGGCCATGTAATGGGGATTGTTTGCAGGGCGGTAGGTGGCATGTGACTTTGATTTGCAAAGAGCTGGCAACTGGCGCAGCGTTGGACCAAGTCCGGTGCATCTGCCCGGGCCGTTGGCCTATAGAATCCTGTAGGGAAGGCCTTGCTTACAAGAGCCCGGGCTGCGGCGTGATGACCGCCGAGTCCGGCGTGAATTTCTGCCAAAAGATTCCGCCGTTCCTCTTCGGAGATGCACCTTTGAAGGACTCCGGTAGTGCTTTTTTTGTACAATTCTCCCTCATGGACCCTGTAGGCCTTGGATCGCCGCACTATGCAACGTGCCTCATTTTGGTCCTCCGGAAGTTCCTGTCTAGTTAGGTAGGCCAGGAATGGTTCTGTACACGGGGCAATAATGGCCACTATTTCGTGGGCTGAAGGTGTTATTTCGGTGGCGGAGCCTCTGATTGTGTTAGAGAGTTCGGTATCGGGTATTTTGGCCGGGTCCATACTGTTGTTACCGATGTCCCCTTCCCATACTACGGATGTCTTGAACAGCCTTTCCAAAAATATGTTGGGGGGGGGGCGCATCACGTTTTGCGGATGCACGCGAGGATATCCGCCGCCTGATTGTTTTCCTGAGCCACATGGTGAAATTCGAGCCCCTTGAACCGAGCTGACATTTTTAGGACGGCGTTTCGATAGGCTGCCATTTTCGGATCCTTGCCGTCAAAGTCTCCATTTATTTGGGATATTGCGCGGTTTGAATCCCCACGCACCTCTAGGTGTTGAATGTCCATGGAGAATGCCATCCGAAGACCATGCAACAGAGCTTCGTATTCGGCTGCATTGTTGGAGTCTGTATACAATATTTGCAATACTACTGAACGGTATCTCCGGTTGGGGACGTCAGGACGACGCCAGCCCCTAGACCAGCTAGCATTTTAGAACCGTCGAAGTGCATGATCCAATTGGAGTATGCGCCGTACTCTTTAGGGAGTTCGGCCTCCGTCCATTCGGCGACGAAGTTGGCCAATACCTGCGAATTAATGGCTCCTCGAGGTTTGTATGTTATGTCGAATGGGAGGAGCTCAATGGCCCATTTGGCAATCCGGCCCGTAGCGTCGCGGTTGTTTATAATATCATTAAGTGGCACTTTCGAGGCTACTGTAATCGAACACTCTTGAAAGTAGTGTCGCAGCTTCCGCGATGCCATGAATACCGCATATGCTATCTTTTGGTAGTGCGGGTACCGTGATTTGCATGCAGTGAGGAAAGTAGATACATAGTATACCGGCTTTTGAGGAGGGAATTTATGTCCGTCCGCTTCCTGTTCGACAACGAGCACCGCGCTTACAACTTGATGAGTTGCCGCAATGTACAACAGAATTGGTTCACCGATGTTTGGCGCGGCCAGGATTGGGTTGGTTGCCAAGATGGCCTTTATTTCTTCCAATCCGGCTGTGGCCGCATCCGTCCACTCGAAGTTTTTGGTGCGCCGAAGGAGGCGATAAAGGGGTAAAGCCTTTTCTCCTAAGCGGGAGCTAAAGCGGCTTAGAGCCACCACACATCCAGTTAAGTTTTGGATTTGTTTGAGGTCTGTTGGGGTAGCCAACTGTGACAAAGCTCGGATTTTGGCTGGATTAGCTTCAATACCTCTACTGGAGACAATGAAACCCAAGAGCTTTCCGGCTGGTACGCCGAAAACGCATTTTTCCAGATTGAGCTTGATGTCGTATGTTCGGAGGTTGTCGAATGTGAGCCTCAAGTCGTCTATCAAAGAGTCGACGTGTTTGGTTTTGACGACCACATCATCTACGTATGCCTCTACTGTTTTGCCGATTTGTTTCTCCAGACATGTCTGAATCATGCGCTGATATGTTGCGCCGGCGTTTTTGAGCCCAAAAGGCATTGTGTTAAAACAGAAGGGACCATATGGTGTGATGAATGCCGTTGTGGCTTGGTCGGATGCCGCCATATTGATTTGGTGGTAACCGGAGTATGCATCGAGGAAACACAATGACTCGTGTCCTGCGGTAGCATCAATGATTTGATCGATGCGTGGGAGGGGGAAGGGATCCTTTGGGCAAGCTTTATTGAGGTCTTTGAAATCGACACAAAGGCGCCAGGATTTGTCCTTCTTTGGTACCATCACCAGGTTTGCTAGCCAGTCCGGGTGTTTTATTTCTTTGATGAATCTGGCCTCCAATAACTTGGCTAGTTCCTCTCCCATGGCCTGTCTCTTAGGTTCAGAGAAACGCCGAAGAGCTTGCTTGACCGGCTTGAATCCCTTTAGGATATTGAGGCTATGCTCGGCCAGCCTGCGTGGGATTCCTGGCATGTCTGAGGGATGCTAGGCGAATATTTCACAGTTCTCGCGCAGGAACTCTCGTAGTGTGGCGTCCACAGCGGGGTTTAACTGTGCCCGATGGAGGCTATTTTTGTAGGGTCCGTTGGTGGACTTGGAATTTGACTATTTCATCCGCTGGTTTAAAAGAGGTGGACTTGGATCTCTTGTCGAGTATCACGTTGTCCCTGTCCACTGTGGAGCGTAGCGTGGTTAATTCCTCGGCCGAGAGGGCTTCGGATAATGCCTCGAGGGCTAGTGCAACTATTTTGTTTTCGGCGGAGTGCTATGTCCGGATCGCTGGCGAGAGTGATGATTCCGTTGGGCCCGGGCATTTTGAGCTTCATGTACCTGTAATGGGGTACGGCTTGGAAGATTGTGAACGCCTCCCATCCTAAAAGAGCGCGATAACCACTGCTGAATGGGGCCACTTGAAATGTAATTTCTTCGGACCTGTAATTATCCGCGTGCCGAATACCACATCTAGTGTGATTTTCCCAGCACAGCGTGCTTCCCAACTGGGGATGATTCCTCTAAAGGTTGTGCTACTTTGCACAATGCGGTTCCAGTCTATTTTCATCCTTTGAAGAGTTTCCTCATAGATGAGGTTTAATCCGCTGCCGCCGTCCATGAGTACTTTGGTGAGTCGAAAGTCGTCCACAATTGGACTAAGGACCAGTGCGGCTGGTGCTCTGGCTGTTCGGAATTTAGGTTCGTCACTGGCATTGAAGGTAATAGCCGTGTCACTCCATGGATTGATTGCTGCTATGTGGCAGATTTCGGCCATGCTGCGGAGTGTTTGCTTGCGCCTATTATTTGACGCGAAGGTCTCAAAGACTGTTAACACCGTATTGTTATCCACGGGATGGTGCTCTGTGGTATTTGGGAGAAGAAGATCCTCACCACTTTTGGCCACCTGGTGGAGTATCCAACGTGCTCTAAGGCTGTGCGTTGGTATTGTATCTGCTGTACTATGAATTTTGCAGGGTCCGTTGAGCCATCCCTCCAGTATGGTTCCATGCCTGTAGAGGGTTTTTGCTTTTTGGTAGTTGACCCGGGTGTGTTGTGATAATGCACCCTTTTATTTCGGACTAGGTTTGTATTCAGGGCCGAATTATCCCAAAAGTTTGTTTCAGTTTTCTAGGCACTTTCCATCGCACAGTACTTTCGTACTATATACGCCAAGTCAGCGAAGCGTGTTATCTCACAGCGATTTATGGCATTAAGGATTCCCTTGTCTGTGCACTTATTGCAGAAAAATAGGATTGCGTCTTCCTCGCTATAGTCCTTGACCTTGTTCATCGCAAGGAGGAATCTGGCCCAATAGTGATGTACTGTTTCCTGGGGCTCTTGCCTGATGTGGGAAAGATCACTTATGTTTGGGTGGGTGGGTGGAATTGAATCCGAACCCATACCTGATCTGGGATCCAGGGGCCGAGGAGTTTCCAATTTTGGAAGTTCCGGTTCCTGGGTGTTACCCGATAATCCTGGCCCACTGCCTGACTCTAAGTTCTGGGATTGGATGTTGTCCTCCCGCGAACGGGCGTTCGGCTCGGAGAGCTCGGGAATCCGGACATAGTTGGTCCTCGGGATAGAGGAAAGTTTGCCGCATTGTTCCTCCATCACTGCAATATGATGGGTGACCGGTGGAGAGTTAATCTCCCTTTGATCGGGTTTAAGCCCAATCCGATCATAGTCCGTAGCGAGTCCCAAGGCGGCGATGCGATCCAAGAGCTCGTTTAAGGAGGCGAGCTCCATTGGATCCATCTGTTCGGCGAGTGCCGATTTGACATGGAGGCTGTTTTCGATGACCCGAGAAGTCATCGTCGGCGCGGCGGCCGAACAGGCGGTCATGACGAAACTGCCTAGCCGGAGAGTTTGGCCAACAGCCAAAGCTCCCCCAACAGTAGTACCGTCTTTAAAGACGAGACGAGACATCCTTCCTTCTGGCGACGGCACAGAGGAACTCTCAATGAAAGCACCAATGTCGGTGTCAAAACCGGCGGATCTCAGGTAGGGGGTCCCGAACTGTGCGTCTAAGGCGGATGGTAACAGGAGGCAGGGGACACGATGTTTTACCCAGGTTCGGGCCCTCTTGATGGAGGTAAAACCCTACGTCCTGCTTGATTTATTCTTGATGATATGAGTATTACAAGCGTTGATCTACCATGAGATCGGAGAGGCTAAACCCTAGAAGCTAGCCTATGGTATGATTGCATGTTGTCCTACGGACTAAAACCCTCCGGTTTATATAGACACCGGAGGGGGCTAGGGTTACACAAGGTCGGTTACAAAGGAGGGGATATACATATCCGTATTTCCTAGCTTGCCTTCGACGCCAAGTAGAGTCCCATCCGGACACGAGACGAAGTCTTCAATCTGGTATCTTCATAGTCCAATAGTCTGGCCAAAGGATATAGTCCGGCTGTCGGAGACCCCCTAATCCAGGACTCCCTCACTAACCTTGGGGATGCCCCGGAAGGCATCCCCTCTTTCATCTTCGTCTATCGGTAACTTTACTTGAGGCTATATTTTTATTCACCACATGATATGTGTTTTGCTTAGAGCGTCTTGTATGATTTGAGTCTTTGCTTTTTAGTTTGCCACAATTATCCTTGCTATACACACCTTTTGAGGGAGACACGCATGAATCGTGATTTATTAGAATACTCTATGTGCTTCACTTATATCTTTTGAGGGAAGCAATTTTGCTCTAGTGCTTCACTTATATCTTTTTAGAGCACGATGGTGGTTTTATTTTATAGAAATTGATGAACTCTCATGCTTCACTTATATTATTTTGAGAGTCTTTAAACAGCATGTTAATTTTCTTTGGTTGTAAATTTAGTCCTAATATGATATGCATCCAAGAGGGATATAATAAAAACTCTTATATAAAGTGCATTGAATACTATGAGAAGTTTGATTCCATATGATTGTTTTGAGATATGAAGATGGTGATATTAGAGTCATGCTAGTGAGTAATTGTGAATTTGAGAAATACTTGTGTTAAAGTTTGTGATTCCCGTAGCATGCATGTATGGTGAACCGTTATGTGATGAAGTCGGAGCATGATTTATTTATTTATTTATTATCTTCCTTATGAGTGGCGGTCGGGGACGAGCGATGGTCTTTTCCTACCAATATATCCCCCTAGGAGCATGCGCGTAGTACTTCATTTCGATAACTAATAGAGCTTTGCAATAAGTATGTGAGTTCTTTATGACTAATGTTGAGTCCATGGATTATACGCACTCTTACCCTTACACCATTGCTAGCCTCTCTTGTGTCGCGCAACTTCCGCCGGTACCATAACCCACCATATAGCTTCCTCAAAACAGCCACCATACCTACCTATTATGGCATTTCCATAGCCATTCCGAGATATATTGCCATGCAACTTTCCGCCGTTCCTTTTATTATGACACGCTCCATCATTATCATATTGCTTTGCATGATTATGTAGTTGACATCGTATTTTTGGCAAAGCCGCCATTCATAATTCTTCACTATTGATTCATTGCACTTCCCGGTACATCGCTGGAGGCATTCATATAGAGTGAAATTTTGTTCTAAGTATCGAGTTGTAATTCTTGAGTTGTAATAAATATAAGTGTGAATATCTTCATTATTAGAGCATTGTCCCATGTGAGGAAAGGATGATGGATACTATCATTCCCCCACAAGTCGGGATGAGACTCCGGACGAAAAACAAAAAAATGAGAGAAAAGAGAGAAAGGGAAATGCTACTATCGTATTACCACACTTGTGCTTCAAAGTAGGACCATGATATTCATGATAGAGAGCCTCCTATATTGTCACTTTCATATACTAGTGGAAACTTTTCCAATATAGAACTTGGCCTGTATATTCCAATGATGGGCTTCTGCTACTTCTTGAGCTTGCGTTGGTTTTTCCCTTGAAGAAGAAAGGGTGATGCAGCAAAGTAGAGATAAGTATTTCCCTCAGTTTGAGAACCAAGGTATCAATCTAGTAGGAGACAACACACAAGTCACCAAATACCTACACAAAACATCAAACAACTTGCACCCAACGCGATAAAGGGGTTGTCAATCCCTTCACGGTTTTTTTCTTTTCTCTTTTTTTGTTTGGCTTCTTTGGCCTCTTTTTTTATTGGCTTCTTTGGCCTTTTCATTTTTCCTCGCGTGGGGCAATGCTCTAATATGAAGATCATCACACTTTTATTTACTTACAACTCAAGAATTACAACTCGATACTTAGAACAAAATATGACTCTATAAGAATGCCTCTGGCGGTGTACCGGGATGTGCAATGACTCAAGAGTGACATGTATGAAAATTATGAACGATGGCTTTGCCACATATACGATGTCAACTACATGATCATGCAAAGCAATATGACAATGATGAAGTGTGTCATAATAAACGGAACCGTGGAAGTTGCATGGAAATATATCTCGGAATGGCTATGGAAATGCCGTAATAGGTAGGTATGGTGGCTGTTTTGAGGAAGGTATAAGGTGGGAGTAAGGTACCGGTGAAAGTTGCACGGTACTAGAGATACTAGCAATGGTGGAAGGGTGAGAGTGCGTATAATCCTTGGACTCAACATTAGTCATAAAGAACTCACATACTTATTGCAAAAATCTATTAGTCATCAAAACAAAGTACTACGTGCATGCTCCTAGGGGAATAGATAGGAAGGAAAAGACCATCGCTCGTCCCCGACCGCCACACATAAGGAAGACAATCAATAAATAAATTATCCTCCAACTTCGTTACATAAATTTAACACAAGTATTTCTACAATCCACATTTACTCACTAGCGTGACTCTAATATCACCATCTTTATATCTCAAAACAATCATAAGGAATCAAACTTCTCATAGTCTTCAACGCACTTTATATGAAAGTTTTTATTATATCCCTCCTGGATGCCTATCATGTTAGGACTAAATTCATAACCTAAGTAAATTACCATGTTGTTTAGAGACTCTGAAAATAATATAAGTGAATCATGAGAGTTCATAAATTTCTTCAAAATAAAACCACCAAAGTGCTCTAAAAAGACATAAGTGAAACACTAGAGGAGATGACAAACTACTCCAAAAGATATAAGTGAAGATCAAAGAGTAGTCGAATAATTATATAACTATGTGAAGACTCTATAACATTTAAGAATTTAAGATCTTGGGATATTATTCAAACAACAAGAAAATCCTAATAAAATGACATTGCAAGGATATCACATATCATGTGAAGAAGCAAAAACTTAGGCTCAACCAAAACTGACTGATAGTTGTTGAAGAAGAAAGGTGGGATGCCAACCGGGGCATCCCTAAGCTTAGATGCTTGAGACTTCTTGAAATATTAACTTGCAAGCTTGAGCTTTTGTGTCTCCTTAATTCCTTTCATATCGCGGTTTCCCTAAATCTTAAAAACTTCATCCACACAAAACTCAACAAGAACTCGTGAGATAAGTTAGTATAAATCCATGCAAAACCTTATCATCCTCTACTGTAGAAAATCACTAAAATTATAGTTTGACATTGCATACTAAATGCCCCTGCATATTTAAAACTCCTATCCTCAAATAGAATCATTAAACAAACAAACATATGCAAACAATGCAAACATAACAACAATCTGTCTAAACAGAACTGTTTGTAAAGAATGCAAGAGGAATCATACTTCCCTAACTCCAAAAATTCCGAAAAACTACACACTATAGAAAATTTGTTGTTACTCATTGTGTAAAAAATTCAAAATTTTATCATGTTCTAACTATTCACCAATATTCAAAACATAACAGCAAACTTTCTGTTTTCAAACATCAACATATAGACTTGCAAAATAAGCATGGTAAAGTCTATACTTGACCTTTTTATTGAATAAAATATGCAAAACATTACTCTAAATAACAGCAAGCAAATCCTAATAAAAGAAAATGATGCTCCAAACTCATATTATGTGGTGAATAAAAATATAGCCTCAAGTAAATTTACCGATGAACAAAGACGGAAGAGGGGATGCCATCCGGGGCATCCCCAATCTTAGGCTCTTGGTTTTCCTTGAATATTACCTTGGGGTGCCTTGGGCATACCCAAGCTTAGGCTCTTTCCACTCCTTATTCCGTAGTCCATCAAAACTTTACCCAAAACTTGAAAACTTCACAACACAAAACTCAACAGAAAACTCGTAAGCTCCGTTAGTACAATAAAGCAAATCACCACTTAGGTACTATTGTGAACTCATTCTAAATTTATATTGGTGTTATATATACTGTATTCTAACTTCTCCATGGTTCATACCCTCCGATACTACTCATAGGTCCATCAAAATAAGTAAACAACACAATGAAAACAGAATCTGTCAAAAACATAACAGTTTGTAGTAATGTGGAAACTTCGTGTACTTCTGTAACTCCAAAAATTCTGAAAAATTCGGACAACCTAGGAAATTTGTATATAAATATTGAGCAAAAATAATCAGGATTTTATCAGGCTTATTTAAAAAATAAAAATTATTTTACGGGGCATAAAAGTTTCTGTTTTCAGCAAGATCAAATCAACTATCACCATAGACCATCCCAAAGCTCTTACTTGGCACTTTATTGAGACAAAAGCTATAAAATATGATTACTACAATAGCCTAATCATGTGGACACACAAAAATATTAGGGGTAAATGTTGGGTTGTCTCCCAACAAGCGCTTTTCTTTAATGCCTTTTTAGCTAGGCATGATGATTTCAATGATGCTCACACAGAAGATAAGAATTGAAACGCAAAGAGAGCATCATGAAGAATATGAATAACACATTTAAGTCTAACCCACTTCCTATGCATAGAGATTTTGTGAGCAAACACTTATAGGAACAAGAATCAACTAGCATATGAAGGTAAAACAACGAAACCTTCAAAACTTTAAACACATAGAGAGGAAACTTGATATTATTGCAATATGTAGAAGCATATGTTCCTCTCTCATAATAATTTTCAGTAGCATCATGAATGAATTCAACAATACAACTATCACATAAACCATTATTTTCATGATCCACAAGCATAGAAAATTTATTACGCTCCACATAAGCAAATTTATTCTCATGGATACTAGTGGGAGAAAACTCAACAAATTAACTATCATGTGAGGCATAATCCAATTGAAAATTAAAATCATGATGACAAGTTTTGTGGTTATCATTATTCTTTATAGCATACATGCCATCATAATAATCATCATAGATAGCAACTTTGTTCTCATAATCAATTGGAACCTCTTCCGAAATAGTGGATTCATCACTAAATAAAGGCATGACCTTGATAACCCACAAGTATAGGGGATCACAACAGTTTTCAAGGGCAGAGTATTCAACCCAAATTTATTGATTCGACAAAAGGGGAGGCAAAGAATATACTCAAGTATTAGCAGTTGAGTTGTCAATTCTACCACACCTGAAAGACTTAATATCTGCAGCAAAGTATTTAGTGGCAAAGTAATATGGAAGTAACAGTAACGGTGGCAAAAGTAACACTAGCAGTTTTTGTAGCAATCGTAACAGTTGCAACGAAAAAGTAATTAAGCAAAGATCAATATATGAAAAGCTCATAGGCAATGGATCAATGATGGATAATTATGTCGGATGTGATTCCTCATGCAACAATTATAACATAGGGTGACATAGAACTAGCTCTAGTTCATCAACGTAATGTAGGCATGTATTCCGAATATAGTCATATGTGCTTATGGAAAAGAACTTGCATGAAATCTTTTATCCTACCCTCCCGTGGCAGCGGGGTCCTATTGGCAACTAAGGAATATTAAGGCCTCCTTTAATAGAGTACAGGACCAAAGCATTAACACTTAGTGAATACATGAACTCCTCAAACTACGGTCATCACCGGGAGTGGTCCCAATTTTTGTCACTTCAGGGTTGTCGGATCATAACACATAGTAGGTGACTATTGACTTGCAAGATAGGATCAAGAACTCACATATATTCATGAAAACATAATAGGTTCAGATCTAAAATCATGGCACTCGGGCTCTAGTGACAAGCATTAAGCATAGCAAAGTCATAGCAACATCAATCTTAGAACATAATGGATACTAGGGATCAAACCCTAACAAAACTAACTCAATTACATGGTAAATCTCATACAACCCATCACCGTCCAGCAAGCCTATGATGGGATTACTCACACATGGCGGTGAGCATCATCAAATTGGTGATGGAGGAAGGTTGATGATGATGATGGCGACGGATTCCCCTCTCCGGAGCCCTGAACGGACTCCAGATTAGCCCTCCCGATGAAATTAGGGATTGGCGGCGGCTCCATATCGTAAAACGCGACGAAACCTTCTCTCTGGTTTTTTCTCCCAAAACGTGAATATATAGAGTTGGAGTTGACGTCGGTGGAGCCTCAGGGGGGCCCATGAGGCAGGGGTGCGCCCTGCCCCTCGTGGATAGGGTGTGGGCCCACTTATGCTCATTCTTTCGCCAGTATTTTTTATAAATTCCAAAATGTGTCTTTGTGAATTTTCAGGTCAATTCGAGAACTTTTATTTCTGCACAAAAATAACACCATGGCAATTCTTCTAAAAACATCGTCGGTCCAGGTTAGTTCCATTCAAATCATGCAAGTTAGAGTCCAAACAAGGGCAAAAGTGTCTGGAAAAGTAGATACGTTGGAGACGTATGAGACCTCTCCAAATCCACTTTCATCAACATAATCATCATAAATAGGATGTATGCTATCATCATAAAATATTTGCTCATCAAAACTTGGAGGACAAAAAATATTATCTTCATCAAACATAGCATCCCCAAGCTTATGGCTGTGCGTATCATTAGCATCATGGATATTCAAAGAATTCATAGTAACAACATTGCAATCATGCTCATCATTCAAAAATTTAGTGCCAATCAAATAACAAAGAGTCTCTTGTGTCCCCAACACACCCAATACAACGGTAAATTGTATAGGTGCACTAGTTCGGTGAAGAGATGGTGATACAAGTGTAATATGGATGGTAGATATAGGTTTTTGTAATATGAAAATATAAAAACAGCAAGGTAACTAGTAGCAAAAGTGAGCGAAAACGGTATTGCAATGCTTGGAAACAAGGCCTAGGGTTCATACTTTCACTAGTGCAAGTTCTCTCAACAATGATAACATAATTAAATCATATGGCAATCCTTCAACGTGCGACAAAAGTCACTCCAAAGTTCCTATCGCGGAGAACATAAGATGAAATTTCTTGTAGGGTATGAAACCACCTCAAAGTTATTCTTTCCGATCAATCCATTGAGCTATTCCTACAAGTGTCACAAAAAGCCCTAGAGTTCGTAGTAAAATAACACCATATGACACACATCAATCAACCCTAATGTCACCTATCTACTCCAATGTCACCACAAGTATCCGTGGGTCAACTATATGATATGCATCAAACAACTTCAGATTCATAATATTCAATCCAACAAAAAGAACCTCAAAGAGTGCCCCAAGATTCCTACCAGAGAAACAAGGACGAAAACTTGCATAAACCCCTATGCATAGCTTACCCCAATGTCACCTCGGGAATCTGTGAGTCGAGTGCGAAAACATATATCAAGTGAATCAATAGAATACCCCATTGTCACCATGGGTATCCCACGCAAGACATATCAAGTGTTCTCAAATCCATAATAGTATTCAATCTGATAATAGTGAAACATCAAAGGTAAAACTCAATTCATCACAAGAAGGTAGAGGGGGAGAAACACCATATGATTCAACTATAAAAACAAAGCTCGCGGTACATCAAGATTGTGCCATATCAAGAACACGAGAGAGAGAGAGAGAGATCAAACACATAGCTACTAGTACATTTGTAACCCACAAGTATAGGGGATGAATTGTAGCCTTTCTCGATATGTAAGAGTGTCGAACCCAATGCGGAGCTAAAGGTAGAATAAATATTCCCTCAAGTTCTATCAACCACCGATAAAACTCTACGCACACTTTATGTTCGCTTTACCTAGAATAAGTATGAAACTAGAAGTACTTTGTAGGTGTGATAAGATAGGTTTGCAAGATAATAAAGAGCACGTAAATAAAAATTAGGGGTTGTTTAGATAAATAAACAACTAAGTTAGTTTTCGTAGAGTACTTTTTGTCACAGGAAATCCCCAGGCAATCGATAACTAGACCGGTAATCATTATTGCAATTTTCTATGATGGAGAGGCATAAGCAAACATACTTTCTCTCCTTGGATCATATGCACTTATGATTGGAACTCTAGCAAACATCCAGAAGATTTTGACATTCCAGTAAAAAATGTAAATTCACGCACTACAACCAAAGTTTCTGTTTTTCCACTACACAAACCAAACAAGCAATTTAATCATCCTAAAGGCAAATCTTGGCACATTATTTTTATAATACAATGGATTTGTATAAGGGGATACTTATTTTTGTTGAAAAGTTTCTGTAATCGGGATTCACAAAGTTTCCGTGGGCATGAACAAGTTCAAGGAGCTCCCCCACTTCAACAGTGCTCGTCCTTCTTACTTTCACTTTTCTTTTTGAAAAGTTTTGGGTTCCCCACTTTATTTTTAGTTTTTAAACTTTATAAAAGCACACAACAGAAATAAATGACTCTCTAAACCTTCTGGGTTGTCTCCCTGGCAGCGCTTTCTTTAAAGCCATTAAGCTAGGCATATAGTGCTCAACTAATGGATTGTAACAGCCTGGATTTTGGCCCTTTCCTTTTTCATTTTGATTTATTTGGTTTTTGCTCTATTTTTCTTTTTGGACTGGTTCTGTGGCCTTGTCACATGGGAAATCAGCTTCATTTCCTCTCCCAAGTGGCTCATCATTCTCAAAACCTTGCCAAGACCATGTCACTCCACTAGTTGACCAAACCCTAATTCCTTTGTCTAGGGGAAATTCCTTTTTCTATTAAAGGAATAACCCTAATGGCCATAGGTTGTGAAGCAACCTATATTTCTGTCCATCCAAAAATTCCCAAATAATTCTCATAATTCCTATGGGTCATATATTGCTCAAATATTCCCAAACCTCATCTTGTTCAGTTCAAAAATAATTCTCCAAAATTCATTCTTCAGTTCTGTCCAGAGTGGCACTTTGTGAAGGAAGTGCCACGTATCCAATCTTGTTTGCTCCCAAACTTGTTGGGATTTCTTTTATGTCCAAATAATTGCCTCATGACAAAATTCAACTTCATTTGCCTAGCCAATTTTCCTCAATATTTTTTCAAAGTTTCTGTCAAACAGAAGGCTTTGTAAAGGAAGTACTAGCTAGGGTTATCCAAATGAGATGAAATTTGGCACACTCCTTAATGTGCTCATATTAACCCCCTCCTCCAACTTTAAGCTCAATCCAATCAACTATGTGAGCACATGACCAAATCTTTTATTCTGGCAATATTTTTAGGTTGTGAAGCAGGTATAATTTTTATTGCTTCAAAAATCCTGATAAATTACCAGATTGTTCTCCTACCCAAATAACTTCTCTCCACTAAATTTGGCACCTTTTCACTCAGCCAATATTTCCCCAAAATTATTGCAAGTTTCTAGTCAACAAGGATGTTTGTGAAGCAAGTACCATTTTGGTGAATCCAATTGGTATGAAACTTATACAACATATTTATATGATCAAATCATCAAGCCTTGCTAATATTGAGCTCAAGTGGCCACACCATTTGAGTGCATCATCTTGATCCATTTTCTAGACCATTTGGGGCAGTTGCAAAGCAACTATGTTAAACGTTGATCCCAATCTTCTCAAAATTACCAAGATGAAAGTCCTTCTTTACCTCAACCTCGCAGACAAACTCAATGGCTCCAAACCCTTTCCTGTTGATCACTAGTGCTCAATCAAGTTTACTGCAGTAAACTTCAGAGACTTCTTACCGTTTAACCAGATCACTTTTAATAGATCTACCACCGCGGTTGCAACCTCCCCTGGATGGACTAGACCCTAGACAACGTTTGCCAACCCTTGGCATCTTCTCCTCGCCAGTCTGCGTGGTGACCACCGACTTGGCATGCAGTGCGCGCGTCCAGAATGGCTTCTTGCTCGGGCCCCTCTTCTGCTCGGCGTCTCAGCAAGCACGAGCATGTCTAGCAGTTTTACCACGTCGTCGCCGTCCTCCTGGACCTCTCTCCCTCTCCGTCAAACCGCTCGCCGACGCTCGCTGACACTCGCCCACGGGCGCACTATGGCCGACCGAGCATTAATGGCGTCGCGGTTTCTTCCTCTTCTTGTCCCCGAGCTCCGCTCATCTCCGTGACCTCTGCGGCTCGTCCGCACCCCCCTCGTCGCGTTCCCGCACCTCCCCGTGATCGCTGGCCGTCGCCAGAGCCTCGCCCGAGCCCATCTCCCTCGCCCGGCTATAAATAGCCATCCCCGAGCCCTCCCGAGCACCTCACCAGCCTCCCCTCACTCCACTACACCTCCCTAGCCCCTCGTTTGAGCTCGAGGAGCTCTCCTGCCCACCCCTCCCCGCCATGGCCGCCGTCGGTGCCCGCTTAAATCTGAGCCAACCAAGCCCACCCATCCCTCCTGACCTCACCATAGTTCCACCTAGACCCCGGCGGTCCTCCCCGTGTCCTTGCCCCACCGTCGGAGCCACCCTGGCCGCGTACCCCGAATATCGTCGTCGCCTCTGCCTCTTTCCTCCTCCAACCTTCGCCGCCTCCCCACTCCTCCCCGGGGCTTGTTTTCCCCCTGGATGGACGCGGTGGGCTGCGTTGCGCTCGTCGGTGGCCTCCCCTTGGCCGGAGTTGGCCGGAGCCGCGAGGCCAGCGCCGGTGCCCCCCCTCTGTTCTGCACCGCGTCGGGGAAGAAGAGAAGGAGCCGGAGGAGAGAGAGGAGGGAGTTGACCCAGCTGGACAGTGGGCCCACGACCCCACCTGTCGGCGAGTGGGCGTTGACCCCGCCTTCCTAGCTGGATAAGTGACGGGCCCCATGGTCCGTGGGACCCGCGAGTCAGTGACCCAAAGGCCGGCCCCGCCCCCTGCTGACGTGGATAAGTGGACACGGCTTTTTCCGTGTACGCTTTCATCCACCGAAAGTGTATTTCCCCGAGTGCGCGTTCTGTTTTTTTGTTAAGAGCCTGTTTGTGATGATTTTTATTACAAAGAGGTCCATGGCAGAAAAACAGCTATAACTTTTTACTCCCAACTCCAAATCAGGTGATTCCAAAGCCCACTTCTTCGTTTCGTCGAGCCCGTTCTATTGGTATCATTTTCACCATGTTTTGAAATTCTGAAAATGACCATTTTGACCTTGCGCTTAATCAGCCCCCTCCGAGAATGAACGCTTTCCAGGTGATTCGTTCCTCGGGTTTCTCGCATTTTCTCCCGGTGATTTGTTCCCCAGGCAAGCCACACCCTCCATTTGCATGATTGCAATGCAGTGCCATGGTTTATTTATTTGAACTTGTTTAAAATATTGCATTAGCTATGTGTGATCTGTTCATGGCATTTCCCGGAGTATTGTTTAGATCTTGATATTGCCATGATATTGCTTGGAGTTTTAGGACTTATATTTTTATAATTATGTGGATGATATGTTGCCTTTGGATTATTAGTGGCTTATATTATGATTATTTTCATGGTGGTATCTGATATTATGCTTTGGAGTATTATTTTGGATGATATGTTGCCTTTGGATTCTTAGTGGCTATTATGATTATTTCCATGATGGTATCTGTTATTATATTTTGGAGTATTACTTTGGATATCATGCTGCCTTTGGATTATTAGTGGTTAGTATGATTATTTCCATGATGCTAGTTGATGTTCTGTTGCTTGGAGTGTTATTTTCGGAAATGATGTTTACATGTGGATCTTAGCCGTATAGCTCTATTCTTGGTATTGGAGTAGTAGGATTTTGATTTTTGGATTCATCATGACAGTAGTGTAGTGCTACCCTTGGAGTATTTTGAGATGATGACATTTTCTTGGATTATTTGTTGGATATTGCTATGACTGGATTATAGTTGGATAGTTGATATTGGAGTATCCGTTATCACAGTTATATTTTTGGGGATAAATTCCGTCATTAAGTTGGTCAGGTGCCACCGAACCAGGCTCTTCCAGTGCAACCACATTTGCCTTATGGGAAGGCCCTAATGCGGTCTATTGTCATGTCTCTCGCCGGTGCCTCCAACGAGGGAAGGTTATGGGCGTGCGTACCCCAGTAAGAAGACATAACCTTGTGTGCCCGTAGTTGTTAGGCGCCTTTTTGTCCCGTTGGGACGTTTATGTTTTGGCCATGATGGTGGTCATTGTGTCTTTGGTAGACACGGGGCCACCCGGGACTCAACCCAGAAGGGGTGTTGGTCGGAGTGGCCGGAAGAGCGTCATGGCAGTAGATCAGTTTTGTCGGAATGCCGTTGGTCCACCCGAATGGGAGTACGAGGCCATGGGTTCTGTGGTGTGGGTACAGTGTGCTACCTCTGCAGAGTGTATTTAATCTATCGATAGCATGGGGTCGTACTAGGTTCCACCATTCGATCAACACTCACATGACGGAATGACTTATAGGTGATTCATATGCTGATATTTTGAGTAGTACAGATTGGCAGGATGTTGATGATGACATCTGAGACCAAGTGTTGGTCATGGTTGTGATCGCCGGAATGATCACCGTTTGGTTTTGATCATGAGGTGATCGAGATGGTATATTGCTTGGCCGGTTAGCCAAGAGAGATATGGTTATGGAGATATGAGATGGTGATTTATCAGTATTGTAGTAATTTCATGTCATGCTTAGTAGTTGTTTCATCATAATAGTTGTTAATTTAATTAACCTATTAATGCTATGTTATTGTTTTGGCTTGATGTTTATGGTTGTTGTGAGCTTGCAAGTACATTCAATGTACTAACCTGGCGTGTCATGCCAGATTGCAGGTGATGCCATGATTGCTTGCTTGCTTGTCGAGGTTGCCGTGCGTGCGAGCTAGAGCGTGTCCCAGCTAGAGTCCCTGCGGAGTGGAGTTCACCACCTTCGTCGTTGTTCCGCTGCTAGATGTATTCTGCTGCTACGAGTGGTTTTGCTGCTAGCATAGAGCAAGTGTTGTATCGCAGGCGTAGTGTCGCCGTGCTGATGTGCTTCATTGTAACATCAGACCCTTGTATTTTTATTCTTGTAATAAGAGATAATTTGTTCTATGTGAAGCAGTGCCGTATTCCAGAGATTTTTCCTCGATCTCTGGGCTGGAATACGGGGCGTTCCGGTTTCTCTGAGCCGGGGTGCCACATGTAAACCTGGGAATAGTTTGGACTGAAACTACAGTTTCAGTTCAGTTTTCCTACAGTCTGCCTTTGGATTGGATGAAATGGGCTAAGCTCCTAAACTAATTTGGTTCGGTCTGGGTTTTACCCATTATTGGACTAGTTTGGTTTGGACTGGACAGAGACCGACCAGTCTCAAACAGCTTTGACCCATAGATCGGAGACCAAATCGAGCAAATGGGTTAGCGGTCGAAGGGCCATCGCTGCCGTCGGCTGGAGCGCTGGCCATCGCCTTCCTCTCCCTCTGCTAAGCTTCCTAACCCGCCGTTGTCTCCTGCTCGTGCATGGGTTCTGGTTGGGGACAGAGGAGGAGCACCGCAATGCGAGGTTCATCACGGCCATTGGAGGGGTCTCTGACCAATTCTTTGGGATATGAGGGTCACCACGGCCAGGCTAATTTATTCGGCACACCAGCGAGGCTCGGCATGGTGGTTAGCCACACAAACTAGAACCACACCGGCCACTCGTGCTCTGGCCGCCGCATAGCTCTAAGGTGAACTGGTGGCATCGTCGATCACCCGCGCCCGTCCGCCATCATGCCACAAAGCGCCACGACCTACTCGCACGCAGACCCTCCTCCGCCACTGCCTCAGGCAGTACGCTGCAGTGCGCAGTCAGGAGAGCTGCCGCCACAACTCGTCTTGTGCATAGTGCATCCATAGCCAGCGTTTCTTCACGGGGCAGCAAAGATCATACCAGTTCGATGACCAAGGGCCGTGGCTTCGTCTTTGTACTACGAGCTTTCGATGTCCACATACGTATGTGCACATTCACGGAGAAGATGCATCAATAGCTATCCACGTGAGGATGTGCACATGTCCATAGTTTGAAACTGTGGGCTCAAACTGTATTTGTGGAATGGACTGGATTGGTTTGGCTTGAAAACACGAGCAGTTTGGGTTGGTTTGGATTATAGCAATATTGGCTTGGATTGGTTTGGTTTTGCTAGTGAACTTGGAGATGTACGGTTTGGACTGGTTTTGGTTTGGATTACAAACTATTCCCAGGTTTAGCCACATGGATCCACCCGAATCCCAAGGTATATCAAAGCTAATTTAAATTAACAATGATTTGTGATTTAGTAGTGAGCACAAAGTAACATATATCAAGTAACTACAAAGTCTAACTCTCTTCCTATGCATCGGCATGTCATAAAAGAACAATTCATGCACATCAAGTAAAGGCCAATGCATAGTATAAACAATTTCTTGCAATTTTATCGTATTGGAAACATAGAGAGGCGGAGATGTAGTTCCTCTCTCATACTAATTGCAAGTAGGAGTAGTAAGCACATGCATATTATATTCATCAAAATCATCATATGCAATAGTAAAACGCAACCAATCAATATTATCCTCAATAAGCACAAACTTCTCTGATATAGTGTCGTTGGGGGAATTCAAAAAGATAATAGGACTATCATGCGTGGGTGCAATAGAAACAATTTCATTCATAACATAAGGAACTATAGCAAGTTCATCTCCATAAGCATAATTCATATTGGCATCTTGGCCACAAGCATCAAGTTCATCAAAAAGGGATATTTCAAACAAATCAAAGGGATCATAGCAATCATCCTTCGATAAGCACGAAAAGAAATTAAACAATGTATGAGATAGAGATTTAATCTCATTAGAAGGTGGGCACAGGTGATCAATCCACTCTTCCTCCTTTTGTTCTTCACTCTCCTCCTCATCTTTTTCATCCAATGAGCTCACAGTGTCATCAATTTCTTCTTCCATAGTTTCCTGCAAAATATTAGTCTGTTCTTGGACAGTGGAGAGTTTCTCAATGAATGCATCAATATCGGAATTGTATTCATAATTCTCATAGAAATATTTAAGTATAGCAAAATTTTCAGGCCTATAAACATCATCATCAAAAGCTTCATACTTTTCAAACAAAGATTCAATTTCATAAGCACCCTTAAAAGCAAAAAATTCTTCTATTCGTTCCACATCATAGTAGTCATAAATACCATTAGCATAAGAAGCCAAGGTTACATTATCATTAAATATGCATGAAAAGGGAAGGTGTGGAGCCTTTATCCGAGAGTAACAAGTATAATCATATATCAAGCATAAATTCTGAGCATACCAATGCAACATATGAATTTGATCCCATAACCGTTTCCCTTTTTGAGTCAAGCGATAATCCCTAAAGTATTCACGCTGACCCAACATGTCTCCCATTATATAATTGAATGGGGTTTTCTCAGGATTATTAAAGTAGTGCATAATATCTTTCACATAGTGAGGATCAAGGGTTTTAAGAGGTTCCCCGTCTCCATGAGTAGCAAGTACACGCAATTTTTTGGTATTTCATGTTCCATATCCATAACTAAATATAGATAACAACTTAGAACAACAAATAAAATCTATTTAGTGATAAAGCAAACAAGCAGACACGAGAGTATTCACCCCACGCTATTGCTCCCCGGCAACGGCGCCAGAAAAAGGTCTTGATAACCCACAAGTATAGGGGATCAATTGTAGCCTTTCTCGATAAGTAAGAGTGTCAAACCCAATGAGGAGCTAAAGGTAGAACAAATATTCCCTCAAGTTCTATCGACCACTGATACAACTCTACGCACACTTTACGTTCGCTTTACCTAAACAAGTATGAAACTAGAAGTACTTTGTAGATATTAAAGTATCAAGTACTATTTACTCTCATACGCAAACAACCTACTTACTCGGGTCTGTGCTTCTGTCACTCACGCCAGCCGCCATAAGCAAATCATGAACATATTACAAACCCTACAGCGGGGATCCCTCACGCTTGCGCGACACGGAGAGCACCATAGGACAACACCAATAATAAAACATGCAACTCGTACCAATCACGATCATCAATTAACCCATAGGACAAAACGGATCTACTCGAACATCATAGGATAGCCATACATCATTGGTAAATAATATATAGCGTTGAGCACCATGTTTAAGTAGAGATTACAGCGGGGATAAGGGGTGTTACACTGCTGTATATAGGGGGAGAGAGTTGGTGATGACGGCGGTGAAGTTGTTGGTGTAGATCGTCGTCACGATGATGGCCCCGGTGATACGTCTCCAACGTATCTATAATTTTTTATTGTTCCATGCTATTATATTATCAGTTTTGGATGTTTTATATGCATTAATATGCTATTTATATGATTTTTGGGACTAATTTATTAACCTAGAGTCCAGTGTCAGTTTCTGTTTTTTCCTTGTTTTAGAGTTTCGCAGAAAAGGAATACCAAACGGAGTCGAAACGGAATAAAACTTTCGCGATGATTTTTCTTGGACCAAAAGACACCCAGGAGACTTCGAGTGCAAGTCGAAAGAGCCACGAGGCGGACACAAGGGTGGAGGGCGCGCCTAGGGGGTAGGGCGCGCTCCCGAACCTTGTGGGCCCCTCGGTGGCCTCCTGACCTAGATCTTCCTCCTATTTATACTCTTATACCCCAAAAACATCCAGGGGAGCCACAAAACTACTTTTCCACCACCGCAACCTTCTGTACCCGTGAGATCCCATCTTGGGGCCTTTTACGGCATCCTGCTGGAGGGGGATTCGATCACGGAGGGCTTCTACATCAACACCATTGCCTCTCCAATGAAGCGTGAGTAGTTTACCATAGACCTACTGTTCTATAGCTAGTAGCTAGATGGTCTTTTCTCTCTCTTTGATTCTCAATACAAAGTTCTCCTTGATGTTCTTGGAGATCTATTTGCTGTAATACTCTTTTGCAATGTGTTTGCCGAGATCTATTCAATGTAATACTCTTATACGCACTCTCACCTTTCCGCCATTGCTAGCCTCTTTAGTACCGCGCAACTTTCGCCGATACCATAAAGCCATGCTACCTCTTGATCACTGTGTTGGTTTTCCCTTGAAGAGGAAAGGGTGATGAAGTAAAGTAGCGTAAGTATTTCCCTCAGTTTTTGAGAACCAAGGTATCAATCCAGAAGGAGATCACGCTCGAGTCCCACACACCTACACAAACAAATAAGAACCTCGCAACCAACGCGATAAAGGGGTTGTCAATCCCTTCACGGTCACTTACGAGAGTGAGATCTGATAGATATGGTAAGATAATATTTTTGGTATTTTTATGATAAAGAGAAATAAAGATGCAAAGTAAAAATAAACGGCAATAGAAATAGCTAAGTGTTGGAAGATTAATATGATGGAAGATAGACCCGGGGGCCATAGGTTCCACTAGTGGCTTCTCTCAAGAGCATAAGTATTACGGTGGGTAAACAAATTACTGTCGAGCAATTGATAGAATTGAGCATAGTTATGAGAATATCTAGGTATGATCATGTATATAGGCATCACGTCCGTGACAAGTAGACCGAAACGATTCTGCATCTACTACTATTACTCCACACATCGACCGCTATCTAGCATGCATCTAGAGTATTGAGTTCATAAGAACAGAGTAATGCTTTAAGTAAGATGACATGATGTAGAGGGATAAACTCATGCAATATGATATAAACCCCATCTTTTTAACCTCGATGGCAACAATACAATACGTGCCTTGCTGCCCCTGCTGTCACTGGGAAAGGACACCGCAAGATTGAACCCAAAGCTAAGCACTTCTCCCATTGCAAGAAAGATCAATCTAGTAGGCCAAACCAAACTAATAATTCGAAGAGACTTGAAAAGATAACCAATCATACATAAAAGAATTTAGAGGAGATTCAAATATTGTTCATAGGTAAACTTGATCATAAACCCACAATTCATCGGATCTCGACAAACACACCGCAAAAGAACATTATATCGAATAGATCTCCAAGAAGATCGAGGAGAACTTTGTATTGAGAACCAAAGAGAGAGAAGAAGCCGTCTAGCTAATAACTATGGACCCGAAGGTCTGAGGTAAACTACTCACACATCACCGGAGAGGCCATGGAGTTGGTGCAGAGGCCCTCCGTGATCAATGCCCCCTCCGGCGGAGCTCCGGAAAAGGCCCTAAGATGGGATCTCTCGGGTACAGAAGGTTGCGGCGGTAGAATTAGGTTTTTGTGGTGCTCCTAGATGTTTGGGGGGTACATGGATATATATAGGAGGAAGAAGTATGTCGGTGGAGCAACGAGGGTCCCACGAGGGTGGAGGGCGCGCCCAGGGGGGTAGGCGCGCCCCCTGCCTTGTGGCCTCCTCGATTGTTTCTTGACGCCCACTCCAAGTCTCCTGGATCACGTTTGTTGAGGAAATCACGTTCCCGAAGGTTTCATTCCGTTTGGACACCGTTTGATATTCCTTTTCGGCGAAACTCTAAAATAGGCGAAAAAACAGCAATTTGGGCTGGGCCTCCGGTTAGTAGGTTAGTCCCAAAAATGATATAAAAGTGTAAAATAAAGCCCATTAACGTCCAAAATAGATAATATAATTTCATGGAGCAATCAAAAATTATAGATACGTTGGAGACGTATCAAGCCACCACATATCCTTCCTCAAAACAGCTGATACGTCTCCAACGTATCTATAATTATTTATTGTTCCATGATATTATATTATCGGTTTTGGATGTTTATGGGCTTTATTAAACACTTTTATATTATTTTTGGGACTAACCTATTAACCCAGAGCCCAGTGCCAGTTTCTGTTTTTTCTCTTGTTTCGGTGTTTCACAGAAAAGGAATATCAAACGGAGTCCAAACGGAATGAAACCTTCGGGAGCGTGATTTTTGGAACGAACGTGATCCAGGAGACTTGGAGTTGAAGTTAAGGAAGCTTCGAGGTGGCCACGAGGCAGGGATGCGCGCCTGCCCCCTGGGCGCGCCCCCGCCCTCGTGTGCCCCTCGTGGCTCCCCTGACCGACTTCTTTCGCATATATATACCCTAAAAACATCGGGGAGCACAATAGATCGGGAGTTCCGCCGCCAGAAGCCTCCGTAGCCACCGAAAACCAATCTAGACCTGTTCCGGCACCCTGCCGGAGGGGGGAATCCCTCTCCGGTGGCCATCTTCATCATCCCGGTGCTCTCCATGATGAGGAGGGAGTAGTTCTCCCTCGGGGCTGAGGGTATGTACCATTAGCTATGTGTTTGATCTCTCTCTCTCTCATGTTCTTGAGGTGGTACGATCTTGATGTATTGCGAGCTTTGCTATTATAGTTGGATCTTATGATGTTTCTCCCCCTCTACTCTCTGGTGATGGATTTGAGTTTTCCCTTTGAAGTTATCTTATCGGATTGAGTCTTTAAGGATTTGAGAACACTTGATGTATGTCTTGCACGTGCTTATCTGTGGTGACAATGGGATATCATGTGATCCACTTGATGTATGTTTTGGTGATCAACTTGCGAGTTTCGTGACCTCTTGAACTTATGCATAGGGGTTGGCACATGTTTTCGTCTTGACTCTGCGGTAGAAACTTTGGGCCACTCTTTGAAGTTATTTGTGTTGGTTGAATAGATGAATCTGTGATTGTGTGATGCATATCGTATAATCATACCCACGGATACTTGAGGTGACATTGGAGTATCTAGGTGACATTAGGGTTTTGGTTGATTTGTGTCTTAAGGTGTTATTCTAGTACGAACTCTATGACAGATTGAACGGAAAGATTAGCTTCGTGTTATTTTACTACAGACTCTTGAATAGATCGATCAGAAAGAATAACTTTGAGGTGGTTTCGTACCCTACAATAATCTCTTCGTTTGTTCTCCGCTATTAGTGACTTTGGAGTGACTCTTTGTTGCATGTTGAGGCATAGTTATATGATCCAATTATGCTATTATTTTTGAGAGAACTTGCACTAGTGAAAGTATGAACCCTAGGTCTTGTTTCAACGCATTGCAATACCGTTTACACTCACTTTTATCATTAGTTACCTTGCTGTTTTTATATTTTCAGATTACACAAACCTTTATGTACTATCCATATTGCACTTGTATCACCGTCTCTTCGCCGAACTAGTGCACCTATACAATTTACCATTGTATTGGGTGTGTTGGGGACACAAGAGACTCTTTGTTATTTGGTTGCAGGGTTGCTTGAGAGAGACCATCTTCATCCTATGCCTCCCATGGATTGATAAACCTTAGGTCATCCACTTGAGGGAAATTTGCTACTGTCCTACAAACCTCTGCACTTGGAGGCCCAACAACGTCTACAAGAAGAAGGTTGTGTAGTAGACATCAACATCCACAATACCTACCTATTATGGCATTTCCATAGCCATTCCGAGATATATTTCCATGCAACTTTCCATCATTCTGTTTATTATCACATACATCATCATTGTCATATTGCTTTGCATGATCATGTAGTTGACATCGTATTTGTGGCAAAGCCACCGTTCATCATTTTTTATACATGTCTCTCTTGATTCATTGCACATCCCGGTACACCGTCGGAGGCATTCACATAGACTCATATTTTTGTTATAGTATTGAGTTGTAATTCTTGAGTTGTCAGTAAATAGAAGTGTGATGACTTTCATTATTAGAGCATTGTCCCATGTGAGAAAAAAAAGAGAAATTCCAAAAAAAGAGAAGGCCCAAAAAATAAAGAAAAATGAGAGAAAAAGATAGAAGGGACAATGTTACTATCCTTTTTGCCACCCTTGTGCTTTAAAGTAGCACCAGGATCTTCATGATAGAGAGTCTCCTATGTTATCACTTTCATATTCTAGTGGAAATTTTTCATTATAGAACTTGGCTTGTATATTCCAGCGATGGGCTTCCTCAAACGCCCTAGGTCTTCATGAGAAAGAAAGTTGGATGCACACCCACTTAGTTTTCTTTTTGAGCTTTCATAAACTTATGGCTCTAGTGCATCCGTTGCATGGCAATCCCTACTCACTCACATTGATATCTATTAATGGGCATCTCCATAGCCCGTTGATATGCCTAGTTGATGTGAGACTGTCGCCTTATTTTTTGTCTTCTCCACAACCACCGTCTATTCCACCTATAGTGCTATATCTATGCCTCAAACTCATGTATTGCGTGAAAGTTGAAAAGGTTTGAGAACATCAAAAGTATGAAACAATTGCTTGGCTTGTCACCGAGGTTGTGCATGATTTGAATATTTTGTGTGATGAAGATGGAGCATAGCCACACTATATGATTTTGTAGGGATAAGCTTTCTTTAGACATGTTATTTTGAGAAGACATAATTATTTTGTTAGTATCCTTGAAGTATTATTGTTTTATGTCAATATTAAACTTTTGTTTTGAATCTTACGGATCTGAACATTCATGCCACAATAAAGAGAATTACATGAATAATTATGTTACGTAGCATTCCACATCAAAAATTCTGTTTTTATCATTTATCTACTCGAGGACGAGTAGGAATTAAGCTTGGGGATGCTTGATACGTCTCCAACGTATCTATAATTTTTTATTGTTCCATGCTATTATATTATCTGTTTTGGATGTCTTATATGCATTAATATGCTATTTTATATGATTTTGGGGACTAACTTATTAACATAGAGCCCGGTGCCAGTTTCTGTTTTTAACTTTTTTTAGAGTTTCGTAGAAAAGGAATACCAAACGGAGTCCAAACGGGATAAAAACTTTCGCGGTGATTTTTCTTGGACCAGAAGACACCCATGAGACTTAGAGTGCAAGTCAGAAGAGCCACGAGGCGCCACAATGGTGGAGGGCACGCCCCAAACCTTGTGGGCCCCTCGGTGGCCTCCTGACCTAGATCTTCCTCCTATATATACTCTTATACCCCAAAACCTTCCAGGGGAGCCACGAAACCACTTTTCCACCACCGCAACCTTCTATACCCGTGAGATCCCATCTTGGGGCCTTTTCCGGCATCCTGCCGGAGGGGAATTCGATCACAGAGGACTTCTACATCAACGCCATTGCCTCTCCGATGAAGCATGAGTAGTTTACCACAGACCTATGGGTCCATAGCTAGTACCTAGACGGCTTTTTCTATCTCTTTGGTTCTCAATACAAAGTTCTCATCGATGTTCTTGGAGATCTATTCGATGTAATACTGTTTTGCGGTGTGTTTGCCAAGATCCGATGAATTGTGGATTTATGATCAGCTTATCTATGAATATTATTTGAATCTCCTCTGAATTCTTATATGCATGATTTGATATCTTTGCAAATCTCTTTGAACTATCAATTTGGTTTGGCCAACTAGATTGGTTTTTCTTGCAATGGGAGAAGTGCTTAGCTTTGGGTTCAATCTTGTGGTGCTCGAGATCCTAGTGACGGAAGGGGACCGACACGTATTGTATTATTGCCATCGAGGATAACAAGATGGGTTTTTCATCATATTGCTTGAGTTAATTCCTCTACATCATGTCGTCTTGCTTAAGGCGTTACTCCGTTCTTTATGAACTTAATACTCTAGATGCATGCTGGATAGCGGTCGATGTGTGGAGTAATAGTAGTAGATGCAGAATCGTTTCGGTCTACTTGACACAGACGTGATGCCTATATTCATGATCATTGCCTTAGATATCGTCATAACTTTGCGCTTTTCTATCAATTGCTCGGCAGTAGTTTGTTCACCCACCGTAATATTTTCTATCTTGAGAGAAGCCTCTAGTGAAACCTATGGCCCGGGTCTATTTTCTATCATATAAGTTTCCGATCTACAATTCTAGTTTCCTATTTACTTTCTTTTGCAATATTTTACTTTCCATTCCATAAATCAAAAATATTACTTTACCGTTTATCCATCTCTATCAGATCTCACTTTGCAAATAACCGTGAAGGGATTGACAACCCCTTTATCGCGTTGGTTGCAAGTTGGTGTTTTTGTTTGTGCAGGTATTCGGTGGCTCGTCACATTGTCTCCTACTGGATTGATACCTTGGTTCTCAATACTGAGGGAAGTACTTACGCTACTTTGCTGCATCACCCTTTCCTCTTCAAGGGAAAAACCAACACAAGCTCAAGAGGTAGCACCCAGCGGCGTTCCGGCGCCACCGGGAGAGAGGGGGAGAGAGCCCCCCTCCTTATTCTTCTTCTTCCTTGACCTTCCCCTTAGATAGGAGAAGGGTTTCCCCTCTAGTCCTTGGCCTCCATGGCGGCAGAGGGGCGAGAGCCCCTCCGAGATTGGATCTCTCTATGTGTTTCCTTCTGCTTCTGCGCTCCCCGATTATGGCCTTTCACCGTTTCTTAAATTCCCGGAGATCCGTAACTCCAATTGGGCTGAAATTTTGACACAATTTTTATCCGGATATTAGCTTTCTTGTGGCGAAAGAAGGGCACCAACCGCCTTAGGTAGTGGCCATAAGGGCCCAGGGCGCGCCCCCTCCCTTGTGGACTCCTCGGGCATCGTCTCGTGTTGATTCTTTTTCCCAAAAATCACATATATGCCAAAAAAAATCTCAATAAGTTTTTATCGTGTTTGGACTTCGTTTGATATGGATTTTCTGTGAAACAAAAAACATGCAACAAACAGGAACTGGCACTAGGCACTGGATCAATATGTTAGTCCCGAAAATAGTATAAAGAGTTGCCAAAAGTATATGAAAGTTGTATAATATTGGCATGGAACAATCAAAAATTATAGATACGATGGAGACGTATCAGCATCCCCAAGCTTAATTCCTGCTCATCCTCGAGTAGGTAAATGATAGAAAAAGATAATTTTTATTTGGAATGTTACCTAGCATAATCTTGATCATATAATCTAATCATGGCATGAATATTAAGACACGAGTGATTCAAAGCAATAGTCTATCATTTGACATTAAGACAATAATACTTCAAGCATACTAATAAAGCAATCACGTCTTCTCAAAATAACATGGCCAAAGAAAGTTATCCCTACAAAATCATATAGTCTGGCTATGCTCCATCTTCACCACATAAAGTATTTCATCATGCACAACCCCGATGACAAGCCAAGCAATTGTTTCTTACTTTTAATGTTCTCAGGCCTTTTCAACTTTCACGCAATACATGAGCGTGAGCCATGGATATAACACTATAGGTGGAATAGAATATGATGTTGGAGGTTGTGTGGAGAAGACAAAAAGGAAGAAATTTTCATCATCGACGCGACTAATCAACGGGCTATGGAGATGCCCATCAATGGATGTCAATGCGAGGAGTAGGGATTGCCATGCAACGGATGCACTAGAGCTATAAGTGTATGAAATCTCACAAATGAAACCAAGTAGGTGTGCATCCAACTTGCTTGCTCATGAAGACCTCGGGCATTCGAGGAAGTCCATCATCGGAATATACAAGCCAAGTTCTATAATGAAAATTCCCACTAGTATGTGAAAGTGATAACTCAAGAGACTCTCTATATGAAAAGCATAGTGCTACTTTGAAGCACAAGTGTGGAAAAAGGATAGTAGCATTCCCCCTTCTCTCTTTTCTCTCATTTTTTCTTTTTTTGGGACTCTCCTTTTTTTGGCCTATTTTTATTTATTTTTATTCTTTGTTCGTAGTCTCATCCCGACTTGTGGGGGAATCATAGTATTCATCATCCTTTCCTCACCAGTGACAATGCTCCAATAATGATGATCATCACACTTTTATTTACTTACAACTCAATACTAGAACAAAGATATGACTCTATATGAATGCCTCCGGCGGTGTACCGGGATGTGCAATGATCTAGTGTAGCAATGACATCAAAAAACGGACAAGCCATGAAAACATCATGCTAGCTATCTTACGATCATGCAAAGCAATATGGTAATGAATGCTCAAGTCATGTATATGATGATGATGGAAGTTGCATGTCAATGTATCTTGGAATGGCTATGGAAATGCCATGATAGGTAGGTATGGTGGCTGTTTTGAGGAAGATATAAGGAGGCTTATGTGTGACAGAGCATATCATATCATGGGGTTTGGATGCACTGGCGAAGTTTGCACCGACTCTCGAGGTGAGAAAGGGCAATGCACGGTACCGAAGAGGCTAGCAATGGTGGAAGGGTGTGAGTGCGTATAATCCATGGACTCAACATTAGTCATATACAACTCACATACTTATTGCAAAAATCTATTAGATATCCAAAGAAAGTAATACACGCATGCTCCTACAGCTATAGATTGGTAGGGAAAGACCATCGCTCGTCCCCGACCGCCACTCATAAGGAAGACAATCAAAAACAAATCATGCTCCAACTTCGTTACATAACGGTTCACCATACGTGCATGCTACATGAATCACAAACTTTAACACAAGTATTTCTACCATCCACAATTATTCACTAGCATGACTCTAATATCACCATCTTTATATCGCAAAACTATTGCAAGGAATCAAACATATCATATTCAGTGATCTACAAGTTATGGAGGATTTTATGACTAACCATGTGAATGACCAATTCCTGTCAACTCTCTAAATAGATATAAGTGAAGCATGAGAGTTTAATTCTTTCTATAAAAGATATCCCCACGCTCTAACAAATATAAGTGAAGCAAAAGAGGATTCTACATATGGCGGTTTTATTGTGTAGAGAAACAAGCAATCCAAACTTCAAATGATATAAGTGAAGCACATGAAGAGTTCTATAAAGCCATACTCAAAAGATATAAGTGAAGTGCATAGATAATTCTATAAATCAACCAAGGAATATCTCATACCAGCATGGTGCATTACTAAAATAAAAATAAAAAAGCACACGACGCACCAAGATTTATGCATATCATGTGACGAATAAAAATATAGCTCCAAGTAAAATTACCGATGATCGTTACAAGAAAGAGGGGATGCCTTCCGGGGCATCCCCAAGCTTAGTTACTTGTGAGTCCTTGAATATTACCTTGGGGTGCCTCGGGCATCACCAAGCTTAGGCTCTTGCCACTCCTTATTCCTTCATCCATCGTGATCTCACCCAAAACTTGAAAACTTCAATCACAAAAAACTTAACAAAATCCTTGTGAGATCCGTTAGTATAATAAAACAAATCACCACTTTAAGTACTGTTGCAAACTCATTCATATTTTATTTTTTGCATTTTAGCTACTATAATATAACTTTTCCATGGCTTATACCACTGATACAATTGATAGTTTCATCAAAATGAGCAAAACAATGCATCAAAAATTCAATATGTCTTAAATAGGACAGTCAGTAGTAATCTGAACATCAACTATACTTATGTAACTCCAAAAATTCTGAATAATTAGGACAAAATAAAAAAATTGCATATAAGTACTATGCAAAAAGTTTCAGAATCTTTTGACATTCCAGTAAACAATGTAAATTCACGCACTACAGCCAAAGTTTCTGTTTTTCCACTGCACAAACCAAACAAGCAATCTAATCATCCTAAAGGCAAACTTGGCACATTATTTTTATAATACAATGGATTTGTATAGGGGTTACTTATTTTTGTTGGAAACTTTCTGTAATCGAGATTCACAAAGTTTCCATGGGCATGAACAAAGTACAAGGAGCTCCCCCACTTCAACAGTGCTCGTCCTTCTTACTTTCACTTTTCTTTTTGAAAAGTTTTGGGTTCCCCACTTTATTTTTTGTTTTTAAACTTTATAAAAGCACAAAACAGAAATAAATGACTCTCTAAAACTTCTGGGTTGTCTCCCTAGCAGCGCTTTCTTTAAAGCCATTAAGCTAGGCATATAGTGCTCAAGTAATGAATCCACCCGGATCCCAAGGTATATCAAATATCAAACCCAATTTTAATTAACAATGATTTGTGATTTAGTAGTGAGCACAAAGTAACATATATCAAGTAATGATGAAGTCTAACTCTCTTCCTATGCATCGGCAGGTCATAAAAAACAATTCATGCACATCAAGTAAAGGCCAATGCATTGTATAAACATTGTCTTGCAATTTTATCATATTGGAAACATAGAGAGGTGGAGATGTAGTTCCTCTCTCATAATAATTGCAAGTAGGAGCAGAAAGCACATGCATATTATATTCATCAAAATCATCATGTGTAATAGTAGAATGCAACCCATCAATACAATCCTTAATCAGCACAAACTTTTCCGATATAGTGTAGTTGGGAGAATTCAAAAAGATAATAGGACTATCATGCGTGGGTGCAATAGCAACAATTTCATTCATAACATAAGCAACTATAGAAAGTTCATCTCCATAAGCATAATTCATATTAGCATCTTGGCCACAAGCATAGCAAGCATCAAGTTCATCAAAAAGGGACATTTCAAATGAATCAAAGGGATCATAGCAATCATCCTTCGGTAAGCACGAAGTGAAATTGAACAATGTATGAGATAAAGAGTTACTCTCATTAGAAGGTGGGCATGGGTGATCAATCTGCTCTTCCTCCTTTTCTTCTTCACGCTCCTCCTCATCTTTTTCATCCAACGAGATCACAGTGTCATCAATTTCTTCTTCCATAGTTTCCTGCAAAATATTAGTCTGTTCTTGGACAGTGGAGAGTTTCTCAATGAATGCATCAATATCGGAATTGTATTCATAATTCTCATAGAAATATTTAAGTATAGCAAAATTTTCAGGCCTATAAACATCATCATCAAAAGCTTCATACTTTTCAAACAAAGATTCAATTTCATAAGCACCCTTAAAAGCAAAAAATTCTTCTATTCGTTCACATCATAGTAGTCATAAATACCATTAGCATAAGAAGCCAAGGTTACATTATCATTAAATATGCATGAAAAGGGAAGGTGTGGAGCCTTTATCCGAGAGTAACAAGTATAATCATATATCAAGCATAAATTCTGAGCATACCAATGCAACATATGAATTTGATCCCATAACCGTTTCCCTTTTTGAGTCAAGCGATAATCCCTAAAGTATTCACGCTGACCCAACATGTCTCCCATTATATAATTGAATGGGGTTTTCTCAGGATTATTAAAGTAGTGCATAATATCTTTCACATAGTGAGGATCAAGGGTTTTAAGAGGTTCCCCGTCTCCATGAGTAGCAAGTACACGCAATTTTTTGGTATTTCATGTTCCATATCCATAACTAAATATAGATAACAACTTAGAACAACAAATAAAATCTATTTAGTGATAAAGCAAACAAGCAGACACGAGAGTATTCACCCCACGCTATTGCTCCCCGGCAACGGCGCCAGAAAAAGGTCTTGATAACCCACAAGTATAGGGGATCAATTGTAGCCTTTCTCGATAAGTAAGAGTGTCAAACCCAATGAGGAGCTAATGGTAGAACAAATATTCCCTCAAGTTCTATCGACCATCGATATAACTCTACGCACACTTTCCGTTCGCTTTACCTAGAACAAGTATGAAACTAGAAGTACTTTTGTAGGTATGATAGGATAGGTTTGCAAGATAATAAAGAGACATAATTAAAAAGTAGGGGTTGTTTATATAAAGAAACAACTAAGTTATTTTTAGTAGAGAGCTTTTTGTCACAAGAAAGTTATCTGTCCCTAGGCAATTGATAACTAGACCGGTAATCATTATTGCATTTTTATATGAGGGAGAGGCATAAGCTAACATACTTTCTCTCCTTGGATCATATGCACTTATGATTGGAACTCTAGCAAACAACCACAACTACTAAAGATCATTAAGGTAAAACCCAACCATAGTATTAAAGTATCAAGTACTATTTACTCTCATACGCAAACAACCTACTTACTCGGGTCTGTGCTTCTGTCACTCACGCCACCCACCATAAGCAAATTATGAACATATTGCAAACCCTACAATGGGGCTCACGCTTGTGCGACATGGAGAGCACCATAGGAGAACACAAAAAATATAACATGCACCTCAAACCAATCATGATCATCAATTAACCCATAGGACAAAACAGATCTACTCAAACATCATAGGATAGCCATACATCATTGGGAAATAATATATAGCGTTGAGCACCATGTTTAAGTAGATATTGCAGCGGGGAGAAGGGGTGTTACACCGCTGCATAGAGGGTGAGAGAGTTGGTATGACGGCGGCGAATTTGTTGGTGTAGATCGCCGTCACGATGATGGCCCCAGCGACGTTCCGGCGCCACTTGGAGAGAGGGGGAGAGAGCCCCTTGCTTATTCTTCTTCTTCCTTGACCTTCCCCCTAGATGGGAGAAGGGTTTCCCCTCTGGTACTTCACCTCCATGGCGGCGGAGGGGCGAGAGCCCCTCCGAGATTGGATCTCTCTCTCTCTCTCTCTCTCTCTCTGTGTGTTTCCTTCTGTTTCCGTGCTCCCTGATTCTGGCCTTTCACCGTTTCTTAAATTCCCGGAGATCCGTAACTCCAATTGGGCTGAAATTTTAACACGATTTTTATACGGATATTAGCTTTCTTGCAGCAAAAGAAGGGCACCAACCGCCTTACGGAGTGGCCATGAGGGCCTAGGGTGCACCCTACCCCCTGGGCACCTCCTCCCTTGTGGACACCTCGGGCTTCATCTCGCGTTGATTCTTTTTCCCGAAAATCACATATATTCCAAAAAAAATCTCCGTAAGTTTTTATCATGTTTGAACTTCAGGGGTGCTTTGCATTTATGTTCTGCGATCTCAGAAAGGGCTAGCGAGATACCATCTTGTTATATTATATCATGATTGTTTTGAGAAAAAGTGTTGTCATCCGAGATTTATTATTATTGCTCACTAGTTGATTATGCCATTGATATGAGTAAACGTGAGACCTACATGTTATTGTGAATACGATTAGTTCATAATACTTGTTGAAAACTTGAATGCTGGCTTTACATATTTGCAACAACAAGATCAAACAGAGTTTGTAAAAGTTTTTCTTTATCACTTTCAGTTTGTCAACTGAATTGCTTGAGGAAAAGCAATGGGTTAAGCTTGGGGGAGTTGATACATCTCCATCATATCTACTTTTCCAAACTCGTTTCCCTTGTTTCAGACTCTAACTTGCATGATTTGAATGGAACTAACCCGGACTGACGCTATTTTCAGCAGAATTGCCATGGTGTTATTTTTGTGTAGAATAAAAAGTTCTCGGAATGACCTGAAACTTCACGGAGCCAAGTTTTGGAATTAATAAAAAAATATTGGCACATGAATCAGCAGCAGGGGGCCCACACCCTAGCCACAAGGGTGGGGGCGCACCCTCCGACCTCGTGGCCCCCCTGGACCTCCACCAACCTCAACTCCAACTCCATATATTCACATTCGGGTAGAAAAAAATCTGAGAGAAGGATTCATCACGTTTTACGATACGGAGACGCCACCAAGCACTATTCTTCCTCGGGAGGGATGATCTGGAGTCTGTTTTGGGCTCTGAAGAGGGGAATCCATCACCATCATCATCAACAACCATCCTCCATCACCAATTTCATGATGCTCACCGCCGTGCCTGAGTAGTTCCATCGTAGTCTTGCTGGACCGTGATGGGTTGGATGAGATTTACCATGTAATCGAGTTAGTTTTGTTAGGGTTTGATCCCTAGTATCCACTATGTTATAACACTGATGTTGCTATGACTTTGCTATGCCTAATGCTTGTCACTAGGGCCCCGGTGCCATGATTTTAGATCTGGACCTATTATGTTTTGATACGTCCATTTTGCATCATGTTTTCTTACTCTTATTTATAATGTTTTGATCCATAATAATGCTTTTTGGAGTAAATCTAATGCCTTTTCTCTCATAATTTGCAAGGTACACACCAAGAGGGAGAATTTTGGCAGCTGGAAATCTGGACCTGGAAAAGCTACATCAGGCCACCTATTCTGCACAACTACAAACAAGCTGAAACTTCACAGAGATTTTTTATGGATTATTTAAGAATTATTGGAGTAAATAACTACCAGAGGGGGCCCACAAGGTATGCACAACCCACCTGGGCGCGCCAAGGAGCCCAGGCGCGCCCTGGTGGGTTGTGTCTTTTGGTATATAAGTTATTTGACCTAGAAAAAAGGAGAGGACTTTTGGGACGAAGCGCCGCCGCCTCGAGGCGGAACTTGGGCAGGAGCACTTTTGCCCTCCGGCGGAGCGATTCCGCGAGTGGAACTTCCCTCCTGGAGGGGGAAATCATCGTCATCATCATCACCAACAACTCTCCCATATTGGGGAGGGCAATATCCATCAACATCTTCAACAGCACCATGTCCTCTCAAACCGTAGTTCATCTCTTGTGTTCAATCTTGTTACCGGAATTATAGATTGGTACTTGTGGGTGACTAGTAGTGTTGATTACATCTTGTAGTTGATTACTATATGGTTTATTTGGTGGAAGATTATATGTTCAGATCCAATATGCTATTTAATACCCCTCTGATCATGAGCATGTTTATCATTTGTTAGTAGTTACCTTTGTTCTTGAGGTCACGGGAGAAATCATGTTGCAAGTAATCATGTGAATTTGAATTGTCTTCGATATTTTGATAGTATGTACGTTGTGATTCCCTTCGTGGTGTCATGTGAACGTCGACTACATGACACTTCACCATATTTGGGCCTAAGGGAATGCATTGTGGAGTAGCAATTAGATGATGGGTTGCGAGAGCGACAGAAGCTTAAACCCCAGTTTATGCGCTATTCCGTAAGGGACCGATTGGATCCAAAAGATTAATGCTATGGTTAGAATTTATTCTTAATACTTTTCTCGTAGTTGCGGATGCTTGCGGGAGGGTTAATCATAAGTAGGAGGTTTGTTCAAGTAAGAACATCACCTAAGCACCGGTCCACCCACATATCAAATTATCAAAGTAGCGAACACGAATTAAACCAACATGATGAAAGTGACTAGATGAAATTCCCGTGTACCCTCAAGAACGCTTTGCTTATCATAAGAGACAGTTTTGGCCTATCCTTTGACTCAAAAAGGATTGGGCTACCTTGCTGCACCTTTGTTACTACTATCGTTACTAGCTCGTTACAATTTATCTTGCTATCAAACTACTCTGCTACTTACAATTTCAGCACTTGCAGACATTACCTTACTGAAAAATACTTGTCATTTCCTTCTGCTCCTTGTTGGGTTCGACACTCTTACTTATCAAAAAGAGCTACAATTGATCCCCTATACTTGTGAGTCGTCAAGGCTATTTTCTGGCACCGTTGCTGAAGGTACTAACCCAAAGGTTGTCAATGGGCAACGAATAAAGCATTATATCTCAGGACGCCTATTAATGTTGAAAGTAATATTATCCAAACTATGACACCAGAAGAACACATAAAAGAGTCCTTCTGGAACACTCCAGAATCGTGAAAAAAAGGAGGTACGTGATACGGTAAGTAAACGTACTCCAAAAAATCCGCAAAAATATTTTTTATCAGTTTTGGAATATTTTAGAATTTTGGGAATAAAGAAACTTCCACGAGGCGTCCCCTGGTGGGCACAAGACACTAGGGCGTGCCAGGCACCTGGGACACCTTCCATACTCCGTTTTTCTACCATATACTTGTCCTCCAAGAAAACAAATCTATATATACTTCCCGAACCTGTTGATCACCGTATTGCAGAGAAATCCTCTATTATCTTTTCTTGCTGTTCCTGTGCAGTTTTGAAAATATGTCTTCTCAAGACTCTGAGGGTGAGAGCTATGTTGTTGATCTCATCGCAAACCTCAAGTCCTATGGGGATGAGGGGCATTATAGCTGGACCTCCAAAGAAGAAGATGAATCGGTTCCTCCCCGGTTCAAAAATGAGAGCATGGAGGCGTTATGCAAGAGGATAATAAAACTCAAGTTAGATAATTGCGAGTTGATGATGGAAAATTTCATTCTTCGTCAGAAGCTAGAGGAAGTGAAGGGCAAACCTTCTACGTTCTCACCACCACCATTACCTTCTTCTTCACCACCATCATCTTCTTCACCACCAAAGGAGAATTGAGTATCGGGTATGGGCACTCCCCTTGGCTTCCGCCAAGCTTGGGGGAGGTGCCCCGGTATCGTATCATCCCACTATCTTTTTTCTTTTACTTATTTTAGTTGAATCCTTTTGCTTTAGATAAATAAAAGTTTAGTTCGATCCTTTCTTCGTTGAGAGTTTGCTTAGTGATCTATCCTTGTAATCTTGTGCAAGTTATATAATAAAGTTTAGTACGAGTTTTTGCTTTCTTTACTTTCATGTTGCAAATAAAAGAAAAGAAATAAGAAAGGAAACAAATAAAATAAAGGAAATAAATAAAGAGAATATTATATACTAATCCTATGGTAGGTGATGGCACCACATAAGGAAAAGTATAAGTAGAAAATTTTATTAGAGATTGACAAACATAGCATTAGTCAATGATGCAACTCATGAAAGAATTAATAAGGGAATAGAAGATTCACATATAAATATACTATCCTAGAAATCTTTTGTGATCGTGAGCCCTCATCAAAATATTATATGCTAAAATTGTTGACGTTGGACAAGGAAGACAACTTAATGATTTATGTTTGTTGATACTCACATAGAAGTCATATTGTTATAGATCCTTTAACATGTGGTGCTTGCCCCCTATCTTTGCTAGCCAAAAATTCCGCACTAAGTAGAGATACTACTTGTGCATCCAAAAACCCTTAAACCCAAATCTTATTTTCAAGTGTCCACCATACCTACCTAGGGATTGAGCAAGATCCCTCAAGTAAGTTGTCATCGGTGCAAAAAGGCAATAAAAATTGCTTCTAAAAGTTTGAGATCAATTAGTGTAAGAGAAAATTGAGCGTTGCACGAACTTGTGATGGTGAAGAATAAAAGCGACAGACTGCATAATAAAGGTCGCTATCACAAGGGGCAATGTAATGTGACATTCTTTTGCACTAAGGGGTTGAACATACAAACAAATAAGCGCATGGCAACCTCTGCTTCCCTCCGCGAAGGGCCCATCTTTTACTTTTATGCAAAGAGTCAAAGTTTTTCTCTCTATTCCTTTTATTTTTCTCCTTTGGCAAGCATCATGTGGTGAGGAAAGATCTAGGCACATATGTCCAGTTGAATATGGGTGGCATGAGTTATTATTGTTGACATCACCCTTGAGGTGAGTATGTTGGGAGGCAAAATCATAAGCCCTATCTTTCTATGTGTCCAGTTGAAACGTATTTCTCATGGGTACGAGGTGAGTGTTAGCAATCATAGAAGACTATATGATGGTAGAGTATGTGGACTTGCCTAAAGGATCCAACACGTGACTTTTCCTGAAAAGATGATGAATTGTAGTTGCAAAGTTGACTGAGAACATAGTTTGTTGGTTTCTAATAGAGTTTTTGCTTTATACTTCGATTGTGTGATGAACTATTACTTATTCATGAGAAGTATATGATGAAAGTTCTATGATAAAAGTCCTATATTTAATTTTGTTGTTGTTATAATAATCAACATGATGCTCCTATGTCCGTATTTTGTTTTTATCAACGCCTCTCTCTCAAAGCATGTGGACATGTTTTTGATTTCGGTTTTCGCTTAAGGGCAAGTGAGGTCTAAGCTTGGGGGAGTTGATACGTCCATTTTGCATCATGTTTTCTCACTGTTATTTATAATGTTTTGATCCATAATAATGCTTTTTGGAGTAATTCTAATGCCTTTTCTCTCATAATTTGCAAGGTACACGCCAAGAGGGAGAATTTTGGCAGCTGGAAATCTAGACCTGGAAAAGCTATGTCAGGCCACCTATTCTGCACAACTCCAAACAAGCTCAAACTTCACGGAGATTTTATATGGATTATATAAGAATTATTAGAGCAAATAACTACCAAAGGGGGGCCACCAGGTGGGCACAACGCACCTGGGCGCGCCAGGGAGCCCAGGCGCGCCCTGGTGGGTTGTGCCCTCGTCGGCCCACCTCCGGTGCCCATCTTTTGGTATATAAGTCATTTTGACCAAGAAAAAACAAGTAGAGGACTTTCGAGACGAAGCGCCGCCACCTCGATGCGGAACATGGGTAGGAGCACTTTTTCCCTCCGGCGGAGCGATTCCACCGGGGGAACTTCCCTCCCGTAGGGGGAAATCATCGTCATCATCATCACCAACAACTCTCCCATCTTGGGGAGGGAAATCTCCGTCAACATCTTCAACAGCGCCATCTCCTCTCAAACCCTAGTTCATCTCTTGTGTTCAATCTTGTTACCGGAACTATAGATTGGTACTTGTGGGTGACTAGTAGTGTTGATTACATCTTGTAGTTGATTACTATATGGTTTATTTGGTGGAAGATATGTTCAGATCCAATATGCTATTTAATACCCCTTTGATCATGAGCATGTTTATCATTTGTGAGTAGTTACCTTTGTTCTTGAGGTCACGGGAGAAATCATGTTGCAAGTAATCATGTGAATTTGATATGTGTTCGATATTTTGATAGTATGTATGTTGTGATTCCCTTCGTGGTGTCATGTGAACGTCGACTACATGACACTTCACCATATTTGGGTCTAAGGGAATGCATTGTGGAGTAGCAATTAGATGATGGGTTGCGAGAGTAACAGAAGCTTAAACCCCAGTTTATGCGATATTCCGTAAGGGACCGATTGGATCCAAAAGTTTAATGCTATGGTTATAATTTATTCTTAATACTTTTCTCGTAGTTGCGGATGCTTGGGGGAGGGTAAATCATAAGTAGGAGGTTTGTTCAAATAAGAATAGCACCTAAGCACCGATCCACCCACATATCAAATTATCAAAGTAGCGAACACGAATTAAACCAACATGATGAAAGTGACTAGATGAAACTAGTCATCAACCCGTGCTTCGGCACGGGCTAGTAATTCAAAAGAAAAACCATACATAGAAATTTTATATAATACTGAGTACAAAATACTTTAAATATATTTTCACTACTTAAATTTAATGACGTATATAATATTTTATTTTTCCCCTTTAAAACAATTTAAAAAATGGTACTATGATGTTTGATTAATCCCCACTACTATAAATAGGGATCATGTAGAATTATGGGAACTTATACTTTATTATTTCCAAGTTTAATGTTGGTAAATTATAAATTTTTCATTATAGAGTGCCAACGTATTGGTGGAATTTGTAATATATATTAAAGTGTTTTTATGGTAGAACATCGATTGGATGTGTTTATTCTGTTATAGTAGGTATGATGGTACCCCTCAAAAAAAGGTAGGTATCATGGTTTAGTAAAAAAGTTTAGAAAAAAGGTATCATGGTTTACTCACAAATGTAGTTCCGTGCATTTATACCACAAATAGTTATTGTGGTATATTTCAAATTTTATCCAATTGTATTCTCACCCCTATTATCTGATAATCAACACCTTCTTAAAAAATTACATAACTTTCTTTATGTATATTTATACAATCATACATACCCCCTCGCTTTGTTTTTAAATACTATGTTATTAAAATAGAAAGTACGGGTGAAGGATGTATCTCGGAGACCCTGATATTAACTAACGTGACACGCGATCTTTTTTTTTTTTTGAACAAAGACACACGATCAAGAATTGTCTGTTTCCGTAAAAGACAGTGGGGAACAGGGGAAAGTCCCTACCGCATCATTTTTCATCTATCAAAAAGCTGGTATTTACAACGGATAGCTATGAACAGGAATCAATTGGTCGCTAGTATATATATTTGCAATGTACCATGCTAAAATATTTACAACAAACTATTTTCAAAACATCTAGAAATCTGCAAATATTTGGAATGTCTGGTTGAAGAAGGTGAAAAGTCACGGGACCTAGTTATGTCTTCTAACCGGCGGATTTTGGTTTCTCCACAATGTAATCCATTAAACCCCGCCACTGGCGCTGTATGTCCACAAATTAGATGGCTCGGTTTATTCTTTTTCTGCATATTATAATCTATAACCAAAACCAATCCAATATTTTGTTTCCAGGCCAACCTAAATTTAATTCCAGGTGCACAATAATTAGTAAATGATAATATTTTTTGAACCCTTGGTATTATATATAGATAGAAAGTTGCCCACCACGTGATGGATTCACTTTATAACCTTGTTTCATTGAGTTGCATTGTGCGACCTGTAGTTCGATCGGCCGGAAACAATGTCTTCCCATAGTCTTATCTATCTTATCTACACAACCTGCAATAATGACACGGACCACACACATTGTGGGATGTGTGTGCATGTACGCCAACAAAAGAAGTATGACAAATAGCAGCCTGATCTTCATTTGTGTGTGTACTGCACATTAGTGATTGTTTTTACCGGGTCGCACATCACCTCTCCAATGGGATCTGTGCATGTCCATGCCAAGGCTACCTTCAAAACCTATTCAAGACGAACACTCCAATTGCTTTGGCTACATATAGAAAATCAAGAGGTGGCCGTACTGACATATATGCAGCATCGACCTATGAACGGCGATGAAGCAATCCAATCCTGCATGAAAGCGAGGAGGCAAGCTTCCTTGATTTGTTCCTGACGCGACCCTGTATGAAGCTAGCCCATAGCTCGGCTGGCTAGATAAGCATAGAAAGTTGGCTCGTTTGATGTGAGCATCCACGTACACAACATCCTGTGTGGCTGGAAGATGAAATCGAGATTCGAGAGATGGCGGCGGCGTGACATGCATGGACGTAGAAAAAAGAGATAGATCGGGACAGAGTGACAAATTGATATATTTCCGGACTCTCGGGTGGAAAATACGGTGGAGGAGCCATCTGGGTCGTTCATCTTTTCATCCAACGTTAGATAACTATTAGATGCGAGGATTACGTGGGGGCTTGTATGATGCATCTAAGTACTGTAAATATAAAGATTCTACCTATCAGTTATATATGATTCTTTGAGGTGTCGTTATGAACATCTAACAATTGCAATTATCTTACGAACAATATGAAGATCTAACAGTCGCAGTCCACTAACTAAAACATCTTTTGGCAAGGGACAATTGCCATTTATTATACGCATAATTCCTCGCACCATTTAAAGAGTACATGAACTAACTTAAGATTAGAAACTATCACTATAACATGAAATCATTTTTCCTGGTTAGTTAAATTGCAAAAAATAATTGTATCCCCTAGATCAATTCAGGATAACTATATATACATATGACATTCTACTTGTGTCATGTAAATTAAAATTCATAATATATGCAAGAACAGTAGAAAACTTTATTTAGGATGTAATTTAGGCAATATGGTTGTATATGAGAGAAATCAAGTGCATGTTTATAAAAATTCAAGAAATAAATGTGGGTGAATCAATATTTTGTGTGTACGGGTGGTTGTGTTAGTGAAATCTAATTGCTTTCAGCTCTATTCTAGTATTTGCTTGTCCTTTTTGTGGCAAAAGTATGTTTAAAACACCGCAAGATCATAACCTCTCTCTTCCACGTGTAATAAATTTTGCTAGGTTTTTATGACCAACTTTTGTTGATTATCTTAACAACTACCAATCAGACATGCATATGTTTTTAGGATGATAAGAGGATTTTTAACAAATCAGTCAAAATGTGATGGTGATAACTCAGAACATATGACTGGTTATATTTCTTTCGCTATATATTTTTATTTATACATTTATTGATGAAGATTGTTTGAAATATCACATTGTAAGGCTAAACACATGCATATGTATATTAGATCTTTTAATACATGCACGATTCCTACATATGGCTTAATTTTTGGCAAGTCCAGGATTTAATAAGCTGTCTACTCTATTTGATAAGGAATTTGTTCTCTTCAATATATGGTCAACATAAATACATATACCAGTTATACATACCAATATCACAATGTGCGTAGACATCCGCAATCCTCCGTTAGATTAGCTCCGGCGACAAATCATATTATTCCAAGCTGTCCAAGACTATATGACCTCACCATCTCCGTCATGTGAAAAGGAGTAAAATCATATGATTCCAAGCACTCCAAAATTATATGATGTCACCGTCGGCATCATGTCAAAAGGAGTAAAATTGTGAGAAGAATTCATCCTAAGAATAAAAGTTATGGTTCAGTACGTACATGTATAAATAATTCATGAAGGCAAAACATGCATTTGGAGGCATAGGTTCAGTCCTCACCATGGGCTATCTGTTTGATTATCCACTTCATTACTTGGGCTTTCATGGAGTAATGTGTAAATATGTTGTCAGCGAGCATCCTTTTTCTACTGATCTGAATATTCATGTTGTTGGAAAAATAGCCCGCCGCTTGTCGCCGATGCTTCTCGCTGGACACAACAACCATGCACGTACTTGTGGATATGAGAAAGCTTCTCACTGGACACAACAGCCATGCACGTACTTGATTCTCGCTGGGAACAACAGGCATGCACGTACTTGATGGATATAGGAAAGCTGACACACATACGCAGGTAGCTAGCACACGTTGTGCTGGTTGATTTAGATCAGGACATGTACTACTTGCAGATGGAAGTCGAGATTGCAATGACCCCTGATTTCAGCTGCTGGAGAGGAAGAGGATCAGGAGAGGATGTTTGCATATTTTTAATATGGATCACAACATGGAAGCATAGGATGGCATGGAAACTACGGAGGGAACATGCGAGGAGGAGCAATAGGTGGAGTAGCGCTAGGGTTACCTCATCAATTCTTCGGTGCCTCATGAGGAAGGATCGACAGGGTGATGACTCTTGATGGAGTTTTTTTTTGAGGGAGTTGTTTTCTTGGTAGCCCGTGGATGTGTTTTTTTTCTTAAAGAGAAGTTCACGTGGGATGGTGGGCAAGGACTCTTGAGGTAATTCATCCAACGGCTGTAAAAAAGCTAATAGGAGACCGAATGGATAATTTTGCTTAATGTCTGAGGATTAACGTGGAGCTTTCAATGATGCCTCCAATTAGTAAATATAAGATTCCCGTGTACCCTCAAGAACGCTTTGCTTATCATAAGAGACCGTTTTGGCTCGTTCTTTGCCTCAAAGGGGATTGGGCTACCTTGCTGCACTTTTGTTACTACTATCGTTACTTGCTCGTTACAATTTATCTTACTATCAAACGACTCTGCTACTTACAATTTCAGCACTTGCAGACATTACCTTACTGAAAACTACTTGTCATTTCCTTCTACTCCTCGTTGGGTTCAACACTCTTACTTACCGAAAAGAGCTACAGTTGATCCCCTATACTTGTGGGTTATCATGTTTTCATGAATATATTTGTGTTCTTGATTCGATATTGCAAGTTATTGTCACCTATTACGTGTTATGATCCGGCAACCCCGGAGTGATAATAGTCGGGACCACTCCCGGTGATGACCGTAGTTTGAGGAGTTCATGTATTCACTAAGTGCAAATGCTTTGGCCCGGTACTCTATTAAAAGGAGGCCTTAATATCCATTAGTTTCCAATAGAACCCCGCTGCCATATGAGGGTAGGACAAAAGATGTCATGCATGTTCTTTTCCATAAGCATGTATGACTATATTCGGAATACATGCCTACGTTATATTGATGAACTGGAGCTAGTTCTGTGCCACCCTATGTTATAACCATTGCACGATGAATGTCATCTAGGATAATTATCCATCATTGATCCATTGCCTCCGAGCTCGTTTCATATTGATCTTTGCTTCGTTACTTTTCCGTTGCCACTGTTCCGATTGCTACAAAACTACTACTGAAATTTTTGCCACTTTTACCGTTACTACCATACTACTTTGCTACTAAATACTTTGATGTAGATATTAAGTCTTTCAGGTGTGGTTGAATTGACAACCCAGCTGCTAAAACTTGAGAATATTGTTTGGCTCCCCTTGTGTCGAATCAATAAATTTGGGTTGAATACTCTACCATCGAAAACTGTTGTGATCCCCTATACTTGAGTCACTTGGGATTTATATCTGTTGATCACTATGAGGAATTTGAAAGATCACAGAACCAAGATTTTTTCCCCCAACTACGAGGGGAGGTAAGGAACTACCATCTAGCTCTACACAAGATTCTCCTTTTGTTTTGAGTAAACTTGCGACATCTACACCTGCTATTGATTCCGATATGTCGCATGTTATTGATGATGCCACTACTGCTATGCATGATGCTTATGATGAAACTACTTCTCTGCTTGATAATACTGTGCCAGTAGGTGAATTTCTTCATGAACAACTTGCTTGGGTTAGAGAGAATGAAATTACTGAAACTAATGATATTATTGAAAATGATGATTATGATTCTCCCTCTAGATATGAATTGCGTGTTGTTCCTGAGGGTTATGTTATGGATGAAGAAATTGCTAAAGACTTCTTTGCTTGCAATGATAGAGAGGATCTTAAGAAACTATTAGCTAAGCTAAAAGGAAAATCCTTGAAAACTAGAATGAAATATGATCCCGCTTTTGCTACCTCACCTATCTTTGTTACTGATAAAGATTATGAATTCTCTATCGATCCTAAGTTAATTACTTTGGTTGAATCTGATCCTTTTCATGGCTATGAATCTGAAATGGTTATGGCACATCTTACTAATTGCATGATATAGCCATCCTATTTGCTCACGAGGAAAAATCGCTATTACTATATCCTTAAATTATTTGCTTTCTCATTAATGCGTGATGCTAAGTTATAGTTAAATTCCCTTGCTCCTGGTTGTGTGCATAGTCCTCAAGATATGATTTATCACTTCTCTGCAAAATATTTCCCCGCTCATAAGAAACAAGCCGCATTAAAAGAAATATTTAATTTTGTGCAAATTGAAGAAGAGAGTCTCCCACAAGCTTGGGGGAGGCTTGTCCAATTACTTAATGCTTTGCCTGATCATCCTCTCAAGAAAAATGGAATACTTGATATCTTTTATAATGGACTAACCGATGCTTCCAGATACCACCTGGATAGTTGTGCTGGTTGTGTTTTCAGGGAAAGCACTGTTGAGCAAGCTGAATTGCTATTGAATAATATATTGAGTAATGAAAATGATTTGACACTTCTGTTAGAAATATGCCCTAGAGGCAATAATAAAAGGATTATTATTATATTTCCTTGTTCATGATAATTGTCTTTTATTCATGCTATAATTGTGTTATCTGGAAATCGTAATACATGTGTGAATACATAGACACCAACATGTCCCTAGTAAGCCTCTAGTTGACTAGCTCGTTGATCAACAGATAGTCATGGTTTCCTGACTATGGACATTGGATGTCATTGATAACGAGATCACATCATTAGGAGAATGATGTGATGGACAAGACCCAATCCTAAACATAGCACAAGATCGTATAGTTCGTTTGCTAGAGTTTTTCCAATGACAAGTATCTTTTCCTTAGACCATGAGATCGTGTAACTCCCGGATACCGTAGGAGTGCTTTGGGTGTACCAAACATCACAACGTAACTGGGTGACTATAAAGGTATACTACGGGTATCTCCGAAAGTGTCTGTTGGGTTGACACGGATCAAGACTGGGATTTGTCACTCCGTATGACGGAGAGGTATCTCTGGGCCCACTCGGTAATGCATCATCACAATGAGCTCAAAGTGACCAAGTGTCTGGTCACGGGATCATGCATTACGGTACGAGTAAACTGACTTGCCGGTAACGAGATTGAACGAGGTATTGGGGTACCGACGATCGAATCTCGGGCAAGTAACGTACTGATTGACAAAGGGAATTGTATACGGGGTTGCTTGAATCCTCGACATCGTGGTTCATCCGATGAGATCATCGAGGAGCATGTGGGAGCCAACATGGGTATCCAGATCCCGCTGTTGGTTATTGACCGGAGAGCCATCTCGGTCATGTCTACATGCCTCCCGAACCCGTAGGGTCTACACACTTAAGGTTCGGTGACGCTAGGGTTGTAGAGATATGAATATGCAGTAACCCGAAAGTTGTTCGGAGTCCCGGATGAGATCATGGACGTCACGAGGAGTTCCGGAATGGTCCGGAGGTGAAGAATTATATATAGGAAGTGCAGTTTCGGCCATCGGGAGAGTTTCGGGGGTCACCGGTATTGTACCAGGACCACCGGAAGGGTCCCGGGGGTCCACCGGGTGGGGCCACCCATCCCGAAGGGCCCCATGGGCTAAGTGGGGAGGGGAACCAGCCCATAGTGGGCCGGTGCACCCCCCTTGGCCCACCCCATGCGCCTAGGGTTGGGAACCCTAGGGTGGGGGGGGGGGCGCCCCACCTTGCTTGGGGGCCACTCCACCCCTTGGCCGCCGCCCCCCCTAGGAGATCCCATCTCCTAGGGCCGGCGCACCCCCTAGGGGGGCCTATATAAAGGGGGGGGAGGGAGGGGCAGCCGCACCTTTGAGTCTTGGCGCCTCCCTCTCCCCTGCTAAACCTCTCCCTCTCGCAGTAGAACGGCGAAGCCCTGCTGCGGTGACCCCTGCATCCACCACCACGCCGTCGTGCTGCTGGATCTTCATCAAACTCTCCTTTCCCATTGCTGGATCAAGAAGGAGGAGACGTCGCGCTGACCGTACGTGTGTTGAATGCGGAGGTGTCGTCCGTTCGGCGCTAGGATCTCCGTTGATTTGGATCACCTCGAGTACGACTTCCTCATCCCCGTTCTTTGAACGCTTCCGCGCGTGATCTACAAAGGTATGTAGATGCAATCCGATCACTCGTTGCTAGATGAACTCATAGATGGATCTTGGTGAAACCATAGGAAAATTTTTGTTTTCTGCAACGTTCCCCAACAGTGGCATCATGAGTTAGGTCTATGCGTAGTTCTCGTTGCACGAGTAGAACACAATTTGTTGTGGGCGTAGATGTTGTCAACTTTCTTGCCGCTACTAGTCTTATTTTGCTTCAGCAGTATTGTGGGATGAAGCGGCCCGGACCAACCTTACACGTACGCTTACGTGAGACCGGTTCCACCGACTGACATGCACTAGTTGCATAAGGTGGCTGGCGGGTGTCTATCTCTCCCACTTTAGTTGGAGCGGATTCGATGAAAAGGGTCCTTATGAAGGGTAAATAGAAGTTGACAAATCACGTTGTGGCTTTCACGTAGGTAAGAAAACGTTCTTGCTAGAACCCTATTGCAGCCATGTAAAACTTGCAACAACAATTAGAGGACGTCTAACTTGTTTTTGCAGCAAGTGTTTTGTGATGTGATATGGCCAAAGTTGTGATGAATGATGAATGATATATATGTGATGTATGAGATGTTCATGCTATTGTAATAGGAATCACGACTTGCATGTCGATGAGTATGACAACCGGCATGAGCCATAGGAGTTGTCTTTATTTTTTGTATGACCTGCGTGTCATTGAGAAACGCCATGTAAATTACTTTACTTTATTGCTAAACGTGTTAGCCATAGTAGTAGAAGTAATAGTTGGTGAGCAACTTCATGGAGACACGATGATGGAGATCATGATGATGGAAATCATGGTGTCATGCCGGTGACAAGATGATCATGGAGCCCCAAGATGGAGATCAAAGGAGCTATGTGATATTGGCCATATCATGTCACTATTATTATTTGATTGCATGTGATGTTTATCATGTTTTTGCATCTTGTTTACTTAGAACGACGGTAGTAAATAAGATGATCCCTCATAATAATTTCAAGAAAGTGTTCCCCCTAACTATGCACCGTTGCGACAGTTCGTTGTTTCGAAGCACCACGTGATGATCGGGTGTGATAGATTCCAACATTCACATACAACGGGTGTAAGACAGATTTACACATGCAAACACTTAGGTTGACTTGACGAGCCTAGCATGTACAGACATGGCCTTGGAACACAGAAGACCGAAAGGTCGAGCATGAGTCGTATAGAAGATACGATCAACATGAAGATGTTCACCGATGTTGACTAGTCCGTCTCACGTGATGATCAGACACGGCCTAGTTAACTCGGATCATGTTATACTTAGATGACTAGAGGGATGTCTATCTGAGTGGGAGTTCATTGAATAATTTGATTTAGATGAACTTAATTATCATGAACTTAGTGTAAAATCTTTACAACATGTATTGTAGATCAAATGGCCAACGTTGTCCTCAACTTCAACGCGTTCCTAGAGAAAACCAAGCTGAAAGATGATGGCAGCAACTATACGGACTGGGTCTGGAACCTGAGGATCATCCTCATAGCTGCCAAGAAAGATTATGTCCTACAAGCACCGCTAGGTGACGCACCTGTTCTCCCTGCAGAACAAGACGTTATGAACGCTTGATAGACACGTACCGATGATTACTCCCTCGTTCAGTGCGGCATGCTTTACAGCTTAGAACCGGGGCTCCAAAAGCGTTTTGAGAGACACGGAGCATATGAGATGTTCGAAGAGCTGAAAATGGTTTTTCAAGCTCATGCTCGGGTCGAGAGCTATGAAGTCTCCGACAAGTTCTTCAGCTGTAAGATGGAGGAAAACAGCTCTGTCAGTGAGCACATACTCACTATGTCTGGGTTACATAACCGCTTGACTCAGCTGGGAGTTAATCTCCCGGATGACGCGGTCATTGACAGAATCCTTCAGTCGCTTCCACCGAGCTACAAGAGCTTTGTGATGAACTTCAATATGCAGGGGATGGACAAGACCATTCCTTAAGTATTTGCAATGCTGAAATCAGCAGAGGTAGAAGTCAAAAAGGAACATCAAGTGTTGATGGTGAATAAAACCACTAAGTTCAAGAAAGGCAAGGGTAAGAAGAACTTGAAGAAGGACGGCAAGGGAGTTGCCGCGCCCGGCAAGCAAGCTGCCGGGAAGAAGCCAAAGAATGGACCCAAGCCCGAGACTGAGTGTTTTTATTGCAAGGGAAGTGGTCACTTGAAGCGGAACTGCCCCAAATACTTAGCGGACAAGAAGGCCGGCATCACGAAAGGTATATGTGATATACATGTAATTGATGTGTACCTTACCAGTACTCGTAGTAGCTCCTGGGTATTTGATACCGGTGCGGTTGCTCACATTTGTAACTCAAAGTAGGAGCTGCGGAATAAGCGGAGACTGGCAAAGGACGAGGTGACGATGCGCGTCGGGAATGGTTCCAAGGTCGATGTGATCGCCGTCGGCACGCTACCTCTACATTTACCTACGGGATTAGTTTTGAACCTCAATAATTGTTATTTAGTGCCAAGTTTGAGCATGAACATTGTATCAGGATCTCGTTTAATACGAGATGGCTACTCATTTAAATCCGAGAATAATGGTTGTTCTATTTATATGAGAGATATGTTTTATGGTCATGCTCCGATGGTGAATGGTTTATTCTTAATGAATCTCGAGCGTAATGCTACACATATTCATAGTGTGAATACCAAAAGATGTAAGGTTGATAATGATAGTCCCACATACTTGTGGCACTGCCGCCTTGGTCACATAGGTGTCAAACGCATGAAGAAGCTCCATGCAGATGGACTTTTAGAGTCTCTTGATTACGAATCATTTGACACGTGCGAACCATGCCTCATGGGTAAAATGACCAAGACTCCGTTCTCAGGAACAATGGAGCGAGCAACCAACTTATTGGAAATCATACATACTGATGTGTGCGGTCCAATGAGTGTTGAGGCTCGCGGTGGCTATCGTTATGTTCTCACCCTCACTGATGACTTGAGTAGATATGGGTATGTCTATTTAACGAAACACAAGTCTGAGACCTTTGAAAAGTTCAAGGAAATTTCAGAGTGAGGTTGAGAATCAACATGACAGGAAAATCAAGTTCTTGCGATCAGATCGTGGAGGAGAATACTTGAGTCACGAATTTGGCACACACTTAAGAAAATGTGGAATAGTTTCACAACTCACGCCGCCTGGAACACCTCAGCGTAATGGTGTGTCCGAACGTCGTAATCGCACTCTATTAGATATGGTGCGATCTATGATGTCTCTTACCGATTTACCGCTATCATTTTGGGGCTATGCTTTAGAGACTACCGCATACACTTTAAATAGGGCTCCATTGAAATCCGTTGAGACGACACCGTATGAATTATGGTTTGGGAAGAAACCTAAGCTGTCATTTCTAAAAGTTTGGGGATGCGATGCTTATGTCAAGAAACTTCAACCTGAAAAGCTCGAACCCATGTCGGAAAAATGCGTCTTCATAGGATACCCTAAAGAAACTATTGGGTATACCTTCTACCTCAGATCCGAAGGCAAGATCTTTGTTGCCAAGAATGGATCCTTTCTAGACAAGGAGTTTCTCTCGAAAGAAGTGACTGGGAGGAAAGTAGAACTTGATGAAGTATTACCTCTTGAATCGGAAAGTGGCGCAACTCAGGAAAATGTTCCTGTGGTGCCTGCGCCGACTAGAGAGGAAGTTAATGATGATGATCATGAAACTTCAGATCAAGTTGCTACTGAACTTCGTAGGTCCACAAGGACACGTTCCGCGCCAGAGTGGTACGGCAACCCAGTCTTGGAAATCATGTTGTTAGACAATGGTGAACCTTCGAACTATGAAGAAGCGATGGCGGGCCCGGATTCCGACAAATGGCTAGAAGCCATGAAATCCGAGATAGGATCCATGTATGAAAACGAAGTATGGACTTTGACTGACTTGCCTATTGAGCGGCGAGCCATAGAAAATAAATGGATCTTTAAGAAGAAGACAGACGCGGATGGTAATGTTACCATCTATAAAGCTTGACTTGTCGCTAAGGGTTATCGGCAAGTTCAAGGGGTTGACTACGATGAGACTTTCTCACCGGTAGCGAAGCTGAAGTCCGTCCGAATCATGTTAGCAATTGCCGCATTATATGATTATAAGATATGGCAAATGGATGTCAAAACGGCATTCCTTAATGGTTTCCTTAAGGAAGAATTGTATATGATGCAGCCGGAAGGTTTTGTCGATCCTAAGAATGCTGACAAGGTGTGCAAGCTCCAACGCTCGATTTATGGGCTGGTGCAAGCATCTCGGAGTTGGAACATTCGCTTTGATGAGATGATCAAAGCGTTTGGGTTTATGCAGACTTATGGAGAAGCCTGCGTTTACAAGAAAGTGAGTGGGAGCTCTGTAGCATTTCTCATATTATATGTAGATGACATACTTTTGATGGGAAATGATATAGAGCTTTTGGACAACATTAAGGCCTACTTGAATAAGAGTTTTTCAATGAAGGACCTTGGAGAAGCTGCATATATATTAGGCATCAAGATCTATAGAGATAGATCAAGACGCCTCATAGGTCTTTCGCAAAGCACATACCTTGATAAGATATTGAAGAAATTCAATATGGATCAGTCTAAGAAGGGGTTCTTGCCTGTGTTGCAAGGTGTGAAATTGAGCTCAACTCAATGTCCGACCACGGCAAAAGATATAGAAGAGATGAGTGTCATCCCCTATGCCTCAGCCATAGGTTCTATTATGTATGCCATGCTGTGTACCAGACCTGATGTAAACCTTGCCGTAAGTTTGGTAGGTAGGTACCAAAGTAATCCTGGCAAGGAACACTGGACAGCGGTCAAGAATATCCTGAAGTACCTGAAAAGGAATAAGGAAATGTTTCTCGTTTATGGAGGTGACGAAGAGCTCGTCGTAAAGGGTTACGTCGACGCTAGCTTCGACACAGATCTGGATGACTCTAAGTCACAAACCGGATACGTGTATATTTTGAATGGTGGGGCAGTAAGCTGGTGCAGTTACAAGCAGAGCGTCGTGGCGGGATCTACATGTGAAGCGGAGTACATGGCAGCCTCGGAGGCAGCGCATGAAGCAATTTGGGTGAAGGAGTTCATCACCGACCTAGGAGTCATACCCAATGCGTCGGGGCCGATCAAACTCTTCTGTGACAACACTGGAGCTATTGCACTTGCCAAGGAGCCCAGGTTTCACAAGAAGACCAGGCACATCAAGCGTCGCTTCAACTCCACTTGTGAAAATGTTCAAGATGGAGACATAGATATTTGTAAAGTACATACGGACCTGAATGTAGCAGATCCGTTGACTAAACCTCTCCCTAGAGCAAAACATGATCAACACCAGAATTCCATGGGTGTTCGATTCATCACAATGTAACTAGATTATTGACTCTAGTGCAAGTGGGAGACTGTTGGAAATATGCCCTAGAGGCAATAATAAAAGGATTATTCTTATATTTCCTTGTTCATGATAATTGTCTTTTATTCATGCTGTAATTGTGTTATCCGAAAATCGTAATACATGTGTGAATACATAGACACCAACATGTCCCTAGTAAGCCTCTAGTTGACTAGCTCGTTGATCAACAGATAGTCATGGTTTCCTGACTATGGACATTGGACGTCATTGATAACGAGATCACATCATTAGGAGAATGATGTGATGGACAAGACCCAATCCTAAACATAGCACAAGATCGTATAGTTCGTTTGCTAGAGTTTTTCCAATGTCAAGTATCTTTTCCTTAGACCATGAGATCGTGTAACTCCCGGATACCGTAGGAGTGCTTTGGGTGTACCAAACGTCACAACGTAACTGGGTGACTATAAAGGTATACTACGGGTATCTCCGAAAGTGTCTGTTGGGTTGACACGGATCGAGACTGGGATTTGTCACTCCATATGACGGAGAAGTATCTCTGGGCCCACTCGGTAATGCATCATCACAATGAGCTCAAAGTGACCAAGTGTCTGGTCACGGGATCATGCATTACGGTACGAGTAAAGTGACTTGCCGGTAACGAGATTGAATGAGGTATTGGGATACCGACGATCGAATCTCGGGCAAGTAACGTACCGATTGAAAAAGAGAATTGTATACGGGGTTGCTTGAATCCTCGACATCGTGGTTCATCCGATGAGATCATTGAGGAGCATGTGGGAGCCAACATGGGTATCCATATCCCGCTGTTGGTTATTGACCGGAGAGCCATCTCGGTCATGTCTACATGTCTCCCGAACCCGTAGGGTCTACACACTTAAGGTTCGGTGACGCTAGGGTTGTAGAGATATGAATATGCAGTAACCCGAAAGTTGTTCGGAGTCCCGGATGAGATCATGGACGTCACGAGGAGTTCCGGAATGGTCCGAAGGTGAAGAATTATATATAGGAAGTGCAGTTTCAACCATTGGGAGGGTTTCGGGGGTCACCGGTATTGTACCGGGACCACCAGAAGGGTCCCGGGGGTCCACCGGGTGGGGCCACCCATCCCGGAGGGCCCCATGGGCTAAGTTGGGAGGGGATGTTGGGGAACGTTGCAGAAAAAAAATTCCTACGGTTTCACCAAGATCCATCTATGAGTTCATCTAGCAACGAGTGATCGGGTGCATCTACATATCTTGTAGATCGTGAGCGGAAGTGTTCAAAGAACGGGGATGAGGGAGTCGTACTCGACGTGATCCAAATCACCGGAGATCCTAGCGCCGAACGGACGGCACCTCCATGTTCAACACACGTACGGTCAGCGTGACGTCTCCTCCTTCTTGATCCAGCAAGGGGAAGGAGAGGTTGAGGAAGATGGCTCCAGCAGCAGCACGACGGCGTGGTGGTGGTGGAGAAGCAGTACTCTGACAGGGCTTCGCCGAGCTCTACGAAGGAGGAGGAGGTGTTGGAGGGGAGAGGGAGGCGCCAAGGGCATGGGTGCGGCTTCCCTCCCTCCCCCCTTATATATAGGGGGCCTAGGGGGGGGCGCTGGCCCTAGGAGATCCAATCTCCTAGGGGGCGGCGGCCAAGGGGGTGGAGTGCCCCCCAAGGCAAGTGGAGAGCCCCCCCCCACCCTAGGGTTTCAACCCTAGGCGCAAGGGGTGGGCCTTGGGGGGCGCACCAGCCCACTAAGAGCTGGTTCCCCTCCCCACTTCAGCCCATGGGGCCCTCCGGGATGGGTGGCCCCACCCGGTGGACCCCCGGGAACCTTCCGGTGGTCCCGGTACAATACCGGTGACCCCCGAAACTCCCCTGATGGCCGAAACTGCACTTCCTATATATAATTCTTCACCTCCGGACCATTCCGGAACTCCTCGTGACGTCGGGGATCTCATCCGGGACTCTGAACAACTTTCGGGTTACTGCATATTCATATCCCTACAACCCTAGCGTCACCGAACCTTAAATGTGTAGACCCTACGGGTTCGGGAGACATGTAGACATGACCAAGATGGCTCTCCGGTCAATAACCAACAGCGGGATCAGGATACCCATGTTGGTTCCCACATGCTCCTCGATGATCTCATCGGATGAACCACGATGTCGAGTATTCAAGCAACCCCGTATACAATTCCCTTTGTCAATCGGTACGTTACTTGCCCGAGATTCGATCGTCGGTATCCCAATACCTTGTTCAATCTCGTTACCGGCAAGTCACTTTACTCGTACCGTAATGCATGATCCCGTGACCAGACACTTGGTCACTTTGAGCTCATTGTGATGATGCATTATCGAGTGGGCCCAGAGATACCTCTCCGTCATACGGAGTGACAAATCCCAGTCTTGATCCGTGTCAACCCAACAGACACTTTCGGAGATACCCGTAGTATACCTTTATAGTCACCCAGTTACGTTGTGACGTTTGGTACAACCAAAGCACTCCTACGGTATCCGGGAGTTACACGATATCATGGTCTAAGGAAAGGATACTTGGCATTGGAAATACTCTAGCAAACGAACTATACGATCTTGTGTTATCAATGACATCCAATGTCCATAGTCACGAAACCATGACTATCTGTTGATCAATGAGCTAGTCAACTAGAGGCTTACTAGGGACATGTTGGTGTCTATTTATTCACACATGTATTACGATTTCCGGATAACACAATTATAGCATGAATAAAAGACAATTATCATGAACAAGGAAATATAATAATAATGTTTTTATTATTGGCTCTAGGGCATATTTCCAACTGGGGAACCAGCCCATAGTGGGCTGGTGCGCCCCCCTTGGCCCACCCCATGCGCCTAGGGTTGGGAACCCTAGGTTGGGGGGGCGCCCCACCTAGCTTGGGGGCCACTCCACCCCTTGGCCGCCGCCCCCCTAGGAGATCCCATCTCCTAGGGCCGGCGCACCCCCTAGGGGGGCCTATATAAAGGGGGGGAGGGAGGGGCAGCCGCACCTTTGAGTCTTGGCGCCTCCCTCTCCCCTGCGACACCCCTCCCTCTCGCAGTAGAATGGCGAAGCCCTGCTGCGGTGACCCCTGCATCCACCACCACGCCGTCGTGCTGCTGGATCTTCATCAACCTCTCCTTTCCCCTTGCTGGATCAAGAAGGAGGAGACGTCACGCTGACCGTACGTGTGTTGAACGCGGAGGTGCCGTCCGTTCGGTGCTAGGATCTCCGGTGATTTGGATCACGTCGAGTATGACTTCCTCATCCCCGTTCTTTGAACGCTTCAGCGCGTGCTCTACAAAGGTATGTAGATGCAATCCGATCACTCGTTGCTAGATGAACTCATAGATGGATCTTGGTGAAACCGTAGGAAAATTTTTGTTTTCTGCAACGTTCCCCAACAACTTCATGAACCAACTCCAAAGCCAACTCCGAAGAAAAGGGGTATTCTATTTCTTAGTCCTGAAGATATGCAAGAGGCAAATAAATCTATGAAAGAAGAAGGTATTAAAGGTGAAGATGTTAAGAATCTACCACCTATTGAAGAAATACATGGTCTTGATAACCCGACACAGGTAGTAGAGGTAAACTCTCTCCGTAGATTTGATGAAGGTGATATTCCTCATAATAAATCTGCTAAACAATGCTTAGATGAGTTTGATAATTTTATTATTAAATAAGAGAACTTCAATGCTTATGTTAGTAGACAATTCAAAAGTAGTGCTTACATGCTTGACCACTTGGGTGATTATATGAATAGAACTGTTAATGATCTCAAGCTTATTAGTAAACATGCTTCCATGGTTACAACTCAAGTAGAACAAGTACTTAAGGCACAAGATGATTTGCTTAATGAGTTGAATAGTAAGAACTTTGATAATGTTGTTAGGATTATGACTAGAGGTGGTAAGATGACCCAGGAACCTTTGTATCCTGAGGGCCATCTGACGGTGTCCTAGACTAGGGGGTACTCACCACATCATCTCCTGATCAGTTGGATTGGGCTTAGGACCCCCATGGTCGTTTACTCATGGGCCAGTTCGGACAACTGATGCATACACGGGGAAGATTCCACAAGACTTCGTGATCAAGACAAGGACTCCTCTCCACCGACGTATTCGACTAGGACTCTTGTTATCCTAGGCCTCTGGTACATTATATAAGCCGGGGCGAGTCTAGTCGATAAATTATTATGATATTATTCATCACACCCTCAGGTTTTAGACCACAACATATGATTTTGAGGTAGATCAACTCTTGTAACCTCTATATTCATCAAGATCAATCAAGCAGGAAGTAGGGTAATACCTCCATTAAGAGGGCCCGAACCTAGGTAAACATCGTGTCCCCTGTCTCCTGTTACCAGTCGATCCATGACACATAGCATGGGACCCCCTAACCGAGATCTTCCGATTTTGACACCGACAATGGTGCTTTCATTGAGAGTTCCGCTGTGAGATCAACGAAGGATCGATGGCTCGTCTACAGATTAACTGCGACGTCGGCATCTTCGTCACCGGCTCGACTGGTCACCTTGACATGACCAAGGACTGCACTCCATGTCAGATCGTCATGTTCGGACGATGACTTTCATCAACATCAAATCCGATCTCTCTCAAGATCATGGTAGAATCATTCATGGAGCCCGGGGGCTCAACGTCAACATTGCCCTTGAGCGACCGTGCTATTTTTCTGGACAACGAACTTGTATCCGCCACCGCCGCCTCCTCGAGTGTCATTTTAACTATTGCTTCAATGGAATTGTGCATATTAAGTCTACAACAACCATGCAAAATTTTGTTGGTTTCCGATGGAGGAATCTCCGTCAATCTATGATATACCGGAGCCCTGTCAAATCTGGACGGGAATCTGGACGAGTTTAGGGCGTGGTCTCTAGAGCCCAGCTCGTAGGTCCTTTGGAAGATCCAACCGTTCATCTGCCGCGGAATTCCCATATCTACCACCTGTCAAAATTTCAGCATGATCCGACGGTTCAAACTCCGAGAACCTTCCGATGAGTGAACCAATTTTCTGATCTATTTTCTGCGTGAATATGGATCCGATCCAAATTCATGTTTCTTTATGAACGTGATATTTGACAACCTTTTTAAAGGAATTTTCTTCTTGGGTATTGTGCATTGTTCTTAACACGTGCCCATAAAATTTTAGGCCTTCTTTGAGGTACTCTTCACCATCACGCTGGTGTCAAACCAGTCCGGTAACATTGCTCCACGGCTGTCGACCTGCACTAGACACGTCGTCGCTTTGTTGAGCCGAGCTCAACTCCTTCGGATCATCATCTCGGCAAGCCGAACAAGAGTTCGGGATCACAAAAGATAAATCATCGCCAACATTGCCGCCCCATGGATTACACGGAGCGGGTACACCGGCATCGCCGCACGATCACTTCATCAAGCCGGAATTGACCACGTCACGAGTTACGACCTGCATCGACATGGCCGTACTATTGCTTCTTCAAGCCGATGTCCATCACGCCGACCTACTTTGACTCATCGGCTAACATGGAGGCTTTGACACCTCGGATGGACCGAGGCTCCGCTATTTCTTCATCAACATGCTCCGGTGACTTCGGTGTCATCGGTCAACCAGCTTTGACATATCGGCTGGCATGGTGGCTGCAACATCACCTTACCGACCTGCTCCGTCACCTCGGCATTCAGGCCATATTTTTTAAATTATTTACTTCACTTAAATTAATTAAGTAGAAGAATTTTTTAAGCATATTATTGTTATTATTTCTGGCTTGCACTATTTTATGTGTGCAGGCGATTGGTTCAGATCGGGCCGCGCTGTCACCTTGGCGTGCCGACGTCGTCGTCCCACCTTCGTCGACACAATTGTGTCATCGCATTGGAATGCTTTCCTGTGTTGGCAACCCCGCGCCGTTCGCTTCATCAACCTACTCAGCTGAAGACTCCGACGTCATCCGCCACACCTGGCTAGACTGGGGCTTCACCTCTTTGGATTGCCGAGCTCTTCGCACGGCCACCTCGAGACCGGTTTGGGGGCTGGGACCTCGTACCGCCGTAAGCTCGGGCCGCGTCACCAACGATGAGCACATTAACCAGCTAAGTCGTTTTCAGGCTCAAGTTTCTTTTTAATGTTTAATTTTTGTTCGGTTCGACCAAACATTATATTTGTGTTAAAAAGCATTTTGCTAAAACAATGTTTATTACAAATGGTGTTTGTGAAAAACAATTTTCTTTACCCAAGTTAACTGGGGGCTCTTCAAATTATATGAGCCGTTTTACAGTAAATGTGTTTTCTTCTTGGTCGTTGCAAAGTCTTTTTCTACCGCTCCTTTCTCGACTCGAGTGTATAGTCAATAGCCGGATAGCCTAGCTTCTCTCTAAAGCCGCTCGAGTTTTGGTCGCTAAACTGGCCTCGGAGAAGCACTCCGCCTTCGGGATAAGGAGCTTGAACCGTAGGCTGACCCGCTTGAAGTCTTGAGATTGGATGTGTCATGTTAAAGCACGACAGAAGCACACTTTTTTAAAGACCAATTTCCGGATTGGCACCAAAATCTCAATTTAGTCCAGACGTCAAGCTTTTACATAAGTTTTTGGCTTTTCGAGCTTATGGATCTTTTTAGCTATTTGAATGTTTTTCTTTCAGGAAGCGGGACATCCTCATGACCGAGGTGCCCTGCATAATAATTCAGCTCGGGAGATCATTTTCGACCCACAACTCGGCATCTTTCCCGCCGAACTACACCTCGGTGTTGACAAAACACACGCCATATTGGGACTAGTTCCTGAGCAGTGCAACGCCAGACGCCTTGAAAGCATTGGCAATATTCACGGGGGGACGAGATTACAGCTGAACCCACCAAAACTGAGGTACCCCGTAGAGTCCTCGGCAAAGCATTCTCGGGCATTGCTTTATATGCATCGGTTTTGAATTGTGTCTTCAGTCAATAGTTGGATTTCCCGGCTCCTGTGCTTGCCTCCTACATTCTTCTTTGTTCGGCTAGGTGTGCAAAGGGAGAACCACTGCGATTGTGCTTCCAGCTCGCATGGTTAAGTGCCTCAGTGGAAAAAGCCGAAAACTGATTGTCACAATAAGCATACACTAGTCAGCGATCCGATGACTGTATTAAACTATAAGATAGATAGAGGTCACCCCGTATTAAATGACAGACCGTTCATAACATTGGCCGAAGTTTTTACGGCTTGACCTCGGTTGTCGTCGAACACTAACTAGGGGCTAGTAGCTGGCCTCCCAACTTTAAGCTCCTATGACTAAGTGAAAGTTATAAAGCCCGCATATCTGATTGCCTCGTTTCCGCTAACGCAGCCGCCTCAGGGCATCGAGACGTCGGCTAAGGGTTGTCTTTTATTGCGGAAACACCCTGCATAGTATCTACAAAGGGGTAGAAGCCAACGATGAGCCACTTTGAACTGATAAACGGTCGCAATGGAGTCAAAATAAACATATCATCAGCATTTGTATTCAGTATACAAGTGCTGCCTTCTGTAATTATCATTATAAAGCCATGAATATGCATCAATTTGACTTAAGATTTTGGCCAAGCTGGGTTGCCTGGCTCCTGTGATTACCCCTACGTTCCCGATTGTTTGATTTGGACGTAAAGGGAGCACCTCTGTGATTGTTACTTTTGGGTCATCCGTATTAGTACCTCAGACTAGGTGAAGCCGAAAGCTAGCTATCTTAAGAATATAATTGGTCGGCAACGACGTAAGTGAAAATTTAGGTTCGCTAAAGACCACATAGTTCGGGAACTTTCCCCAAACTGAATCCTCAATATTTTCCTCCCACGTTGATCGGAGGTGAGGTTTCATGATCATTATCAGCATGAAAACCCAAAGAAAGGAACCGACAGCGGGACTATTTTCTTTGGAAGATGTTTTTACATTTAATAGCAATATAGCATATCTCTCCGCATACCTTTGTTTATAAAACCATATGGCCGGATTGGCTTGTTTGTCATAAAACCTTGCCCTTGTAAAGGCTTTATAAAGTAGGACAAACACTCCCCAGCTACTGGCCGAGGAGGTTGAAGCCGATGGTCAGTCAACAAAGTCTTGTACAATGCGGATCCGAGCATTAATGATGTAAAGTACTTGGATACATAGAATCATTACACATAAAAATTGCGAGCACAATCCATTTACAGCAACCCATCTTTTAAACCCCTTGGGGCCTACCTTGGCGAGCTTGGATTTCGACCAGCTCTAAGCTTCTTTAAGAGATCTTATTCTCTTTATGAGAAGTTTGTGTTAAACACAACAAATTTTTCTGTCAAGCAGATATCGATCCTTAATTCGGTCACCCATACCCCCATTAAGGCTCGGGGGCTACTGGGCTTCATGCTCATTATTTATAAATATTAAAGGGGCACATCGATCTCCTGATATGGTGTTACCACCTGACCAGTGGCTCGGGGGCTACTGCATTGCCTATTCAATGCAAAAAATTCAAAGTGCTCAGTGTTCGGCATGACCGAACTATGGACAAGCGCGTCTTCGGACAACAATAAGTACCATCTGAGACTTATCCGGCATCAAGCTAATATATCACGGCGACTTCAAATGACCCTCTCTCAGGGGTCTGTCCGCCGATCACTATTACCTCTAATATATTACATTGTGTTTCTACTCCTACGTATGATGCTAATCCTCAGGCCGATTTCGCGAATCCACCTGAGTCTTAGGGGCTACTAGGATCAGCGGTTTCATGTTTTCCTTCAGGTGCATCTCGGGTTTTAGACCGACACACACCTTGAGGGCTACTGGTTATACATATTCACAGCAAATAATTTTACACGCATCGAAAATAAAATCCGCAAACAATCAGCCCATGACCGAGGTGCTGAACCACCTCGAAAGCATTTCGGGATATAGCTCGGATGCAAGTGGATGGATCCATAGAGGGCATTTCTGGCATTAAGCTCGGCTAAACTCCTTCAACTTTTTTGAACCAAGGTGATCTATCACACCTCGGATACAGTCCGGCGTTGGAGCTTGGACATAGTCTGGCGTTGAAGCTTGGATATAGCCCAGCGCTGGAGCTCAGATGTAGTCTAGCGCTGGAGCTCGGACGTAGTCCAGCATTGGAGCTCAGCTGTAACAAGACTCTTCAGATACAGTCTGGCGTTGGAGCTCAGATATATTATGGCGTTCGAGCTCGGAAGCCGTCCGGCATTGGTGCTCGGCTACAAAAGATACCTCAAATGCAGTCCGACGTTGGAGCTCGGATGCAAGAGGACATTGCTGCAAGACAAACATTTCAAACCCGAGGTGTGGCATAAAAATAACAAGGCATTGATAAAGGCCGAAGACGTAAAAGGGCTCCTCAGATACCCGACGTGTAAGATCTTCAGATTTAGTTCAGCAATCCTCAAGATAGAAGATGGGAAGATTTGTTGAACCCATTTTCAAGTCCGACAACCGAAGATGAAAAACAGTTCGGAAGAACCGAGGAGCGTCCCCAACTTGAGGACCGGTTCAGGGGGCTACTTACGGTGTCCTGGACTAGGGGTACTCACCACGTCGTCTCCCGATCAGTTGGATTTGGCTGAGGACCCCCATGGCCGTTTACTCATGGGCCAGTTCGGACAACCGATGCATACACGAGGAAGATTCCACAAGACTTGGTGATCAAGACAAGGACTCCTCTCCACCGATGTATTCGACTAGGACTCTTGTTATCCTAGGCCTCTGGTACATTACATAAGCCAGGGCCAGGCTAGTCGATAGATTATTATGATATTATTCATCATACCCTCAGGTTTTAGACCACAACATATGATCTCGAGGTAGATCAACTATTGTAATCTCTATATTCATCAAGATCAATCAAGCAGGAAGTAGGGTATTACCTCCATTAAGAGGGCCCGAACCTGGGTGAACATCGTGTCCCCTGTCTCCTGTTACCCATCGATCCATGACACATAGCTTGGGACCCCCTACCCGAGATCTGTCAGTTTTGATATTGACACCATCCTAAGAGAATTGAGCAATATTCTCAAAGAACTAATACTAATGCACCTAGTCCTCGTACTAAAAAGAAAAAGAAAACTGATAGGACTTTGCATGCTAGTGAACCTGCTATAGATACACCTAAGAATCCCAATGATATTTCTATTTCTGATGCTGAGACACAATCTGGTACTAAACATGAACTTAGTGATAATGTTAATAATGATGTTCATGTTGATGCCTAACCTAGTAATGATAAGGATGTAGAGATTGAACCTGTTGTTGATCTTGATAACCCACAATCAAAGAATCAATGTTATAATAAGAGAGACTTTCTTGCTAGGAAACATGGTAAAGAAAGAGAACCATGGGTTCAGAAACCCATGCCATTTCCTCCTAAGCCATTAAAGAACAAGGTGATGAGGATTTTGAGCGCTTTGCTGAAATGATTAGACCTATCTTTTTGCGTATGCGTTTGACTAATATGCTTAAAATGCCTCCATATGCTAAGTACATGAAAGAAATTGTTACTAACAAAAGAAAGATACCGGAAGCTGAGATTTCCACCATGCTTGCTAATCATACTTTTAAGGGTGGAATACCAAAGAAACTTGGAGATCCCGGAGTACCAACTATACCATGCTCCATTAAAAGAAACTATGTTAAACCTGCTTTATGTGATCTTGGAGCCGGTGTAAGTGTTATGCCTTTTTTGTATCGTAGACTTGATTTGAATAAGTTAACACTGAGGGAGTCCTGGATTAAGGGGTCCTCAGGCATCCGGACTATGTAACATGGGCCAGACTAATGGGCTATGAAGATACAAGATAGAATACTTCCTCCCGTGTCCGGATGGGACTCTCCTTTGCGTGGATGGCAAGCTTGGAGTTTGGATATGTAGATTCCTTCCTTTGTAAACCGACTCTGTACAACCCTAGGCCCCTCCGGTGTCTATATAAACCGGATGGTTTAGTCCGTAGAGGCAATCACAATCATACATGCTAGACTTCTAGGGTTTAGCCACAACGATCTCGTGGTAGATCAACTCTTGTAATCCTCATACTCATCAAGATCAATCAAGCAGGACGCAGGGTATTACCTCCATCAAGAGGTCCCGAACCTGGGTAAAACATCATGTCCCTTGTCTCCTGTTACCATCGACCTTAGACGCACAGTTCGGGACCCCCTACCCGAGATCCGTCGGTTTTGACACCGACATTGGTGCTTTCATTGAGAGTTACGCTACATCGTCACTAGAAGGTTCGATGGGTCCATCGATCATCTACAACAATGCTTCCCTGAGGGAGGTTTTCCTCCCCGGTCAGATCTTTGTGTTCGGCGGCTTTGCACCGCGGGCCAACTTGCTTGGCCAGCTAGAGCAGATCGACAGCTACACCCTGATACGCCCATTTTGCATCATGCATTTATATCGATATTTATTGCATTATGGGCTGTTATTACACATTATGTCGGTAGCTGGAATTCTGGGCTGGAAAAGGAGCAAATATTAGAGACCAATTCTACACATCTCCAAAAGTCCTGAAACTCCATGGGAATTATTTTCAGAATATATAAAAAATATTGGGCGAAAGAAGAACCAAAGGGGGGCCACCCACCGTCCACGAGGGTGGGGGCGTGCCCCTGCCTCGTGGGCCCCCTAGTGGCCCTATGATGCCCATCTTTGGCTATATGGAGTCTTTCATCGACGAAAAAAATCATAAGCTAACTCATGGGACGAAACTCCGCCGCCACGAGGCAGAACCTTGGCGGAACCAATCTAGGGCTCCAACGGAGCTATTCTTCTGGGGAAACTTCCCTCCGAGAGGGGGAAATCATCACCATCATCATCACCAACGATCCTCTCATCGGGAGGGGGTCAATATCCATCGACATCTTCATCAGCACTGAGGGAGTCCTGGATTAGGGGGTGTTCAGATAGCTGAACTATACCTTCGGCCGGACTCATGGACTATGAAGATACAAGATTGAAGACTCCGTCACGTGTCCGGAAGGGACTTTCCTTGGCATGGAAGGCAAGCTTGGCGATACGGATGTTCAGATATCCTACCATTGTAACCGACTTTATGTAACCCTAACCCTCTCCGGTGTCTATATAAACCGGAGGGTTTTAGTCCGTAGGACAACATACACATCAACAATCATACCATAGGCTAGCTTCTAGGGTTTAGCCTCTCTGATCTCGTGGTAGATCAACTCTTGTACTACCCATATCATCAATATTAATCAAGCAGGAACGTAGAGTTTTACCTCCATCGAGAGGGCCCGAACCTGGGTAAAACTTCATGTCCCCTGCCTCCTGTTACCATCCGGCCTAGACGCACAGTTCGGGACCCCCTACCCGAGATCCGCCGGTTTTGACACCGACATTGGTGCTTTCATTGAGAGTTCCTCTGTGCCATCGCCGTCAGGCCCGATGGCTCCTACGATCATCAATGGCGATGCAGTCCAGGGTGAGACCTTCCTCCCCGGACATATCTTTTTCTTTGGCAGCTTCGCACTGCGGGCCGATTCACTTGGCCATCTAGAGCTGATCGAAACCTACGCCCCTGGCCATCAGGTCAGATTCAGAAGTTTAAACTACACGGCCGAGATCCGCGGGGACTTGATCTTCGACGGATTCGAACCACTGCCGAGCGCGCCGCACTGTCATGACGAGCATTATCTAGCTCTGCCGCCGAACAGTGCCCTGGAGGCCGCACCCACATCGGCTCCGACCCTTAGTTCGGAGTCGACCGTGCCGATCGAGGATGGGCGGTTGGACCCCACCTTAGGGGCTGCGATCCCAACGGCGGTTGAGCCGAACACCAGCCCCGTACTCTGCAAGACTCGTGACTCCATGGAGCCGGATTCTTCTCCGGACTCCGAACTCTCCACGCCCCTGCCAAGCGAATCCGATTGGGCGCCGATCATGGAGTTCACGACCGTGGACGTCTTTCAGCACTCGCCTTTCGGCGATATCCTAAAGTCACTGAAGTCTCTCTCTTTATCAGGAGAACCCAGGCCAGACTACGGTCAGCAAGGATGGGATTCGGATGATGAAGAAATTCAAAGCCCACCCACCACCCACTTGGTAGCCACTGTCGACGATTTAATGGACATGCTCGACTTCAACTCCGACGACATTGACGGTATGAACGCTGATGAAGGAGACGATGAAGAATCAGCACCTATCGAGCCCTGGAACGCCACCTCGTCATATGACGTATACATGGTGGACGCACCCAAAGATGACGGCGTGGAGCGGAAGAACGCACCGAAGGATTGTTCCCTCGAAAAGCAGTCAAAGCGGCGACGCAAGCGCCGCCCCAAATCCCGCCTCGACAGAAATAGCGATCACACTGATCCAGCGCTGGAGCAGGGCGAACCGCTGCCAGACAACGACAATCCGGATAATCAAATCGAACAAACAAATCCTATCAATGATAATGGTCCGGACGACATAACGCCGGACAGGCACTCGGAGCAGCAGAACGCCCGTAAAAGGCTCGTTGCCACCGCAAGGAGCCTCAAAAAGCAGAAGCAAAGGCTCAAGGCCGCGCAAAACACGCTCCAATTCAGATGGAGCAAAATACTCAACATTGTAACAAGGTACAGCGACAATCGCCCCTCCAAGAGCTACCCAAAGCGGAAGCTGCTACCCGAATTCGATGAGGAGGCCTCAGACCCCCCACAACCAAATATCAAAGCAGCCACCTGGTCGGATAGACGACCCCTCTACCACCACAGAACGACATTCAACACCGCTCACAATGCAACACGCGACCCATGCGAGGGCTCGCACCCAAAGGACGGTGCAACAAGATCCATCTATGGACCAGGCAAGCGCGCCCCAGCATACAATGCAACACAACAAACATCCGAACAACGTGGCACACCCGGCTACAGGGGTGCCGCACACCCCCTATGTTTCACCGATGAGGTGCTGGACCATGAATTTCCAGAGGGATTCAAGCCCGTAAACATAGAGGCATACGACGGAACAACAGACCCTGGGGTCTGGATTTAGGACTATATCCTTCATATACATATGGCTCGAGGGGATGATCTCCATGCCATCAAGTACTTACCTCTCAAACTCAAAGGGCCAACTCGTCACTGGCTCAAAGGCCTCCCCGAAAGCTCCATTGGAAGTTGGGAAGAGCTCAAGATGCCTTTCGGGCAAACTTTCAAGGGACTTATGTCCGACCTCCGGATGCGGACGACCTGAGTCACATAACTCAACAGCCCGGAGAGTCAGCCCGAAAGCTTTGGAATAGGTTTCTTACTAAAAAGAACCAGATTGTCGACTGCCCGGACGCCGAAGCCTTAGCGGCTTTCAAGCACAGCGTCCGCGATGAATGGCTCGCCAGACACCTCGGCCAAAACAAGCCAAGAATGATGGCCGCATTAACAAACCTCATGACCCGTTTTTGCGCGGGTGAGGACAGCTGGCTAGCGAGATGCAGCACCAGCGACCCTGGTACATCTAAAGTTAGAGATGGAAACGGGAAATCACGGCGCAACAGCAATAACAAACGCCGGAATAAATAAGACAGCACGAAGGGCACGGTAGTAAATGCCGGATTCAAAGTCCCTCGGCCAAACCAAAAGCCGCCCTCCAAAGGCACCAGGGATGAACTGTCCAGCCTCAACAAAATTTTGGACCAAGTATGTCAGATCCATAGTACCCCCAGCAAACCCGCCAATCATACCCACAGAGAATGCTGGGTCTTCAAGCAGTCCGGCAAGCTTAACGCCATACACAAGGGGGAGGATACACCAAGTGAAGACGAGGACGAACCTCCCAAGCAAGACAAGGGGGAACAAAAGAAATTTCCACCCGAAGTCAAAACAGTAAACATGTTACATGTGATCAAGAGAAAAAACAATGCGACACTCCCTGAAAAATATACCCAAGTGCCTGTCACCGCGAAGTCCTGCCACTGGTCGTCTCAACCGATCACCTTCGACCATCATGATTACGCATCAAGTATCCGGCACGCAAGATGGGCTGCACTGGTATTAGACCTAGTAATTGGCGGATACCACTTCACACGAGTCTTGATGGATGGCGGCAGTAGCCTAAACCTAATATATCAGGATACAATCCGCGGGATGGGGTTAGACCCAACACAAATTCGCCATAGCAATACTACCTTTAAAGGAGTAACGCCAGGCCCAGGGGCTCGTTGTACGGGCTCCCTCCTACTACAAGTTATATTCGGCTCCCCCAATAACTTCCGTCGCAAGCATTTAACTTTCCACATCGCTCCGTTTAAAAGTGGCTATCAAGCACTACTCGGACGCGAAGCTTTCGCTCTCTTTAATGCAATACCACATTACGCCTCCCTAACACTCAAGATGCCCGGTCCACGTGGCATCATTTTAGTGCACGGAAGTATCAAGCGATCTCTGCGCACCGAAGAGAGTGAGGCTGCCTTGGCAGCCGCACACTAAAGGTGCCCGGACCAGCAAAAGCATCCAATAGGTCACCAAGACCTCAGAAACAACTAATCAAGTCCGGCACCGCTACTCATATCGAATAAACGGTCACACCCCTATCTTTCAAAAGTACAAGGGGCTCAACGCACGCAGACGAGTGGCGATTTCTTATCTTGAATTATACATGGTTTCTTTAGAAAACTATCCTTTTGCACGACAACCTTTTTACCTAAATTCCTCTCTTTTACAGATGATCATCGTGCTACACCCGTCCAGGATATGGCACAACAGAGACACCGGCGCAGACGTGCAGCAGGGACCCGACCTAAGGATTCTTTTTAGATTAAGACCCTGCGTAAACCTTTTTTACTGTCTCTTGTTGATACGTATCCACTGTTGGGAAGGATGCTGACGTCTTGGCATGTGGCCACGCCAGAACAATGCACGTACCTGGACACAAGGGGCTTCTTACAAAGGCCATTCTTCAGGCCCAGTTTATACCATAAAGACCGAATACCTTAGGGAGTGTTCGGCGTCGCGAGTTTGGCCCTATATGCATCAGCTCCGAATCATTGTCTTTGGTCAAATGTTGGGTTTGCCCGGCTCCTGTGTTTTGGTGCCTTACGTTCTGCTTTACCAGCTAAGGTAGCACCAGGAGAACTACTGCGATTGTGCCCTGGTTCATCCGGACGAGCACCTCAGTAGAGAAAGCCAAAAACTGACTGTCATGATCTAGCGTGAGACTGGTGAACCACTCGATGACCCATGGGAATGTTAGAATTCCTCCGCCTCAATGAAGGGCCGCTTTCCGGACAGGCATATACGCACCCCGGGATCGGGAGAGTGCGGAGCCACCAGGGGCTATCTAGTAGCCCCACTGTCAAACTCCTATGGCTAAGTGAAAGTGTTAAAGCATTATAGTCTGGTTGCCTCGCTCACTCCGCTATCACCTCCTTAATAGGACCAAGACGTTGGGTTAAGTGTGAACGCGTGTTTCTGCGAACACCTCCGCATTATATGCGTGGGGGTTGAAGCTGACGACTGCAATCTTTCAGGTTATACACATGTATACATAAACGGTCGACCAGGAGGCATCACATTACTTTTAGGCAAAAGTATAAAAGTAGCCTCATAAAAATTTAATAAGCATTTCGCTTACAATGAGATTACATGTCATTCAAACATAATATTTTTTGAGCACTGGGTCTCTATCAAACGAGCACCCTCAAGAACTTCCTCAAAGTAGTGCTCAGCAGCCCTTCGACCTATGGCCAAATCCTGCGCTGCAACAGTGGTAGCATCCATCTCTGACCAGTATGCTTTAGCACGGGCAAAGGCCGTCCGGGCGCCTTCTATGAACGCTGACCTCTTCATCGCATTTGTGCGTGGCACCACATCGAGGACCTGCTGCACCAAGCTGAAATAGCTGCTCGGTTTTGACCTTCCCGGCCATAGTTGATCCACAACAGACCTCATGGAGAGTCCGTACAACCTATTTAGTTCGGCCCATTCGGCTAATTGGTCTGTCAACGAAAGCGGACGCTCGGGAGAAAGGAATTGCTTCCAAAACAGCTGGTCTACTTCACGGTCCGTCTGACTCTAGAAGTACTTGGCCGCATCGGCAGTGCTCGCCGCCAGATCCATATACGCATCCTCCAAACTCCACAGCCAATCCAGAGGGGCATACCGTGGATCTCCGTACTTCCTCTGCAGCATAAAGGACTTCCCGGCTACAATATCCCCGGCTTCCCGCAGCTCCTCCTTCTTTGCCCTCATAGCAGAGCGGAGGTCTTTTCCCGTTACAGCAGCCTTCTCAAGGTCCGATGCCTTCGCCTGGTTTTCCTTTTCAAGAGCCCGGCAACGGTCTACGACGGCTTTTAATTCTACAGCCATATTGGCCATCTTCTTCCGGCTCTCGCCATGTGCGGCCTTCTCGGCTCGCAACTCTTCGGCCGCCTTCAAAGCAGCCGCATTACCCAATCTTGCTTGTTCCTTGGCTCGGGCAAGTTCTGCCCGCAAGGCTTCAACAGTGGCAGCTTCATCTGCAGTCATAACATGTTAAAAACACTAGCATCATACTCTTCCTATGTGGAGTTTACCAGACAAGGATACTTACCCTGCGCCTCGTCAAGCCTTCTGTTAACAAGCTCGATGTCGGCATCTGCCGCATCCAACTGCCGTTCTAAACGGGCAAACTGGCTAGTCCGGCTGGCCACCGGAGCTTCCATCTCCTGCACATAAAGGCAAAATGGTTATTACTTGGGAGTATGATCCTCCGTTCGTCATCGTTTCCGACGACAACCAGAGTCTCAGGGGCTACTATCTACACAAGGCACACCTAACATGTGCATGACTATTACACATTCCTTTTTACGTACCTCAAAGCCTGTCAGTAGACTCATAAAAGCTTCATGCAATCCGCTTTCGGCGGACGATATCCTCTCCATCACCATATTCATCAGCACATGGTGATCATCTGAGATGGCCGCTCGCCCCACCAACTCCCTCAGAATGTCCGATTGCACACTAGGCGGCGCCGGACTCTTTTGTCTACTCTCTTCGGGAGCTGGACACTAGGTGCCTCGGGGATCAATTGGATCACCTTCTGGCCTCTCCGCACTCAGAGAGGCCCTCCGCGACGACACTTCAGGGTCGCCCGCTTCCGGAGCGAAGGAGTCCAGAGGAGGCGTCTCGCTCTCCATCATCTCTGGAAGAAGATCCCCCGAAGACGAGCTCATTTGAGAGGGGCTAAGGCCCGAACTGCACAAATATATGCGGTGGTTATTTTCTCAGAAGAAAAGGATGGCATATCTGTACTATTAAAGTTTTCAGGTCACTTACGACTCCCGGGAGAATTGATCCCCCCGCGGACTTTGTGCAGCAGCAGCGCCCCCCAAGGTAGGGCCCCCGGTGGAAGATTTCTTCTCCTGCTTGGAAGCTTTGGCTTCCGAATTCCCGGGCGCAGTCCTTTTCCTCTTCCGCTCGTCTTCCTTCACGGAGACGCTCGCCCCTCGGTTAGAATAGGTAGCGTTGGGGGCCCGCGTCCGCCCGCATTACCCTCCACAGTATCTTCCTTCAAGGGATCCGGGCAAGGTGCGGTCTGGAGCATCTTTTCCAATACCGGATTCTCTAAACCCTCAGGGAGGGGGGCCGAACGTCGAATCAACTTCGCCTTTGTTAGCCAGTCCTGGTCGAAAAAGCAAACTCTCAGAAATAACTTCGTAACGAAGGAAAGATAATATGTTCGGCCAGAAGATTCCTTACTTGTTCGGCGGCGCGGTTACTGCTCAGGCCCACGTCCTCGGTGATTTCTAGACACTCTACTTGAGGTCCGAAGAATGACTTATACATATCCTCGTGCGTCAGGCCGAGAAAATTTTGAATGGCACGCGGACCCTCGGGATTGAACTCCCACAAGCAAAGGGGCCGACGTTTGCAAGGCTGGACTTGACGAACCAGCATAACTTGTATTACCGCAACCAACCTGAGATCGTCGTTGAAGAGATCTCGAATGCGGCTCTGCAGTAAAGGCACGTACTTGGCTGGACCCCAGCTCAGTCCTCTGCTGATCCATGACATCAGTCATGGTGGAGGGCCCGAGCGAAAAACGGGGGCGGCCGCCCACTTGGCGCTTCTAGGAGTCGTGATGTAGAACCACTCCTGTTGCCGCAATGCAGACACCTCTGGGATGGAACCTTTGGGCCACGGAGCTCCCGTCATCTTGCGTATTGAGGTGCCTCCACACTCTGCATGTTGCCCTTCGATCACCGTCGGCTTTACTTCAAAGGTCTTGAGCCATAAGCCAAAGTGGGGGGTAACCCGGAGGAAGGCCTCGCATACGACAACAAAAGTCGTGATATGCAGGAAGGAGTCTGGAGCTAGATCATGGAAATCTAGCCCGTAATAAAACATCAAGCCCCTGACGAAAGGATCCAGAGCAAAACCTAGACCCTGGAGGAAGTGGGAGACAAACACGACGCTCTCGTTGGGTTTGGGAGAGGGGACGGCCTGCCCCCGGGGAGGCAGCCGATGCGACATTTCGGTGGTCAGATACCTGGCCTCCCTCAACTTTTTGATGTCTTCTTCCGTGACGGAGGAGGGCATCCATCGGCCTTGAAGGCTGGATCCGGACATGACTGAAGGTTCGGACCACCTGACCTGAGCTTTGGGCGTTTGATCTTGAGGCGGGGGAAGGATTCGATTGAGCACGGGAGGGAAAAGGTAAAAGCTTTGCCCCTTTATAAAGAGGGTGGATATCAAGCGTCCTCCACGTGTCCGTTTGGACTTGCCTATGATCTAGGAGTACTAGAAGTGGTTGGGTTACCCACGCCTGTATTGATGAGAATCCCGTAATAAGGGGACACAATCTCTGTTTTTACAAGACATGCCAAGGGAACCACCTCGCATACCACGCTGAGGTGGGTAATTAAACAACTCGGATAAAGGCTCGGCCGTGGTGTGTCGCACCACGGGATATGTTAGCAGATTAGATTTGTGTAAATATTATTCTCTCTATGGAAGTATGTGGAAACTTATTTTGCAGAGCCGGACACTATCTTTGTGTTTAAGATCTTCTATGAAGTACTTGGAGGAGGAACCCGCCTTGCAATGCCGAAGACAATTTGCGCGCCGGACCCGTCGTCATTGAAGCCTGGTTCAGGGGCTACTGAGGGAGTCCTGGATTAGGGGGTGTTCGGATAGCCGAACTATACCTTCAGCCGGACTCCTGGACTATGAAGATACAAGATTGAAGACTACGTCCCGTGTACGGAAGGGACTTTCCTTGGCATGGAAGGCAAGCTTGGCGATACGGATGTTCAGATCTCCTACCATTGTAACCGACTTTATGTAACCCTAACCCTCTCCGGTGTCTATATAAACCGGAGGGTTTTAGTCCGTAGGACAACATACACATCAACAATCATACCATAGGCTAGCTTCTAGGGTTTAGCCTCTCTGATCTCGTGGTAGATCAACTCTTGTAATACCCATATCATCAATATTAATCAAGCAGGACGTAGGGTTTTACCTCCATCAAGAGGGCCCGAACCTGGGTAAAACTTCGTGTCCCCTGCCTCCTGTTACCATCCGGCCTAGACGCACAGTTCGGGACCCCCTACCCGAGATCCGCCGGTTTTGACACCGACAAGCACCATCTCATCTCAAACCCTAGTTCATCTCTTGTATCCAATCTTTGTATCCAAACCTCAGATTGGTACATGTGGGTTGCTAGTAGTGTTGATTACTCCTTGTAGTTGATGCTAGTTGGTTTACCTGGTGGAATATCATATGTTCAGCTCGATTATGCATATTAATACCCCTCTGGTTATGAACATGAATATGCTTTGTGAGTAGTTATGTTTGTTCCTGAGGACATGGCAGAAGTCTTGCTATAAGTAGTCATGTGAATTTGGTATTCGTTCGATATTTTGATGAGATGTATGTTGTCATCCCTCTAGTGGTGTCATGTGAACATCGACTACATGACACTTCACCATTGTTTGGGCCTAGAGGGAGGCATTGGGAAGTAATATGTAGATGATGGGTTGCTAGAGTGACAAAAGCTTTTGCTTTGTAAGAGGCTGATTTGGATCCATATGTTTCACGCTATGGTTAGGTTTACCTTAATACTTCTGTTGTAGTTGCGGATGCTTGCAATAGGGGTTAATTATGAGTGGGATGCTTGTCCAAGTAAGGGCATTACCCAAGCACCGGTCCACCCACATATCAAATTATCAAAGTACCGAACGCGAATCATATGAACGTGATGAAAACTAGCTTGACGATAATTCCCATGTCTCCTCGGGAGCGCTTTCCTTTATATAAGAGTTTGTCCAGGCTTGTCCTTTGCTACAAAAAGGATTATGCCATATTGCTGCACCTTATTTACTTTTATTACTTGTTACCCGTTACAAATTACCTTATCACAAAACTATATGTGACCGATAATTTCAGTTCTTGCAGAGAATACCTTGCTGAAAACCGCTTATCATTTCCTTCTGCTCCTCGTTGGGTTCGACTCTCTTACTTATGGAAAAGGCTACGATAGATCCCCTACACTTGTGGATCATCACACCTCAGGTCACCAGATTAGTTTTGGAAACTTGGATTATGTCGCTGACATCCAAGGAGACTTGATCTTCCAAGGATTCATGACCCCAACCTCCGCTCTGGCCTTAGAGCCGGAGCGCGTCGCTAGGACCGAAGACGGGATTCCTAAACCTGCCGGACTATCTGTGGCCACTAAGCCGAGTACGAGAGAGCCGGAGGAAGCAATGTTGCTGGCAACCATCACAAAGCCGGACTCTTCCCCGGACACTGGCTCCGAACTCTTGGAGTCAGCATCATGTGAGCTCGGCCGAGGAATCCCCTTCCCACCGTACTCCACGGATTCTCTTCTCCCTGGCCAAACCTCACCTTTAAGCGAGGCTCTAGACTTGATGCGATCCCTCGTCATTACGAAGGAGCAACGTCTGAACTACGTCCAACCCGGACTAGGGGCTGAGAACAGGGAATTTTACGTCCCACCCACTACCCACTTCATCGGCATTGTCAAGGACTTAACTGACATGCTCGGTTACGGCTCCGAAGACATAGACGGTATGGACGACAATGCCGGAGAAGAGCAGGCCCAAAACCCACCGTTTACCGGATGCTGGACGGTCACCTCTTCGTATGACGTGTACATGGTGGATACACCCAAGGAGGGTGACGGCGATAATGAGAAAAATCCAGTAGATGATAAACCTCCCGAGATACAACCAAAACTCCGATGGCGCCACTCTAAATCACGTCACAGTAAAGACAGCAATACCGGTACGAGAGACAACAATACTCCGGAAGATGCCAAAGACCAAGAAAACCCCATCGAGAAAGACTCTGAACAAGACGATCGGGAGGATGGGCAAGTTAGCCCTGATGAATAGGCCGCAAACGAAGACCCGGAGGATAGTAATTACCTTCCACTCTCCAAGGATGAGGTGAGACTCGGCGATGAAGACTTTATCGTGCCAGAGGAACCTCTCGAGCAGGAGCGCTTTAAACACTGACTAACAACCACTGCAAGAGTCTGAAAAAGAAACAACAGCAACTTCAAGTTGATCAAAATCTACTCAACGACAGATGGACTAATGTCCTGGCAGCCAAGGAATACGGCCTCGTGCGCCCAACCAAAACTAACCCGAAGTGTAAACTGCTACCTCAATTCGATGACGAGGCACTTGAGCCCATACCAGCAACACGTAATGCGGCTGACCGACCACCACGTGCCCGGGACAAAACGACAACTCAAGCTGATCACCGGCCCATACAATCTTGACGTAAAGGTAGAGGCACAATGGCTCGGGGATACACATATGACTTGCGGCAGGACCTGAAGAATAGAGCAGGTATGGCCAGGTCAATCTACGGATCGCGGGGGCATGCCCGATGCGCGACGACGGCTATCAAGCCAAACATGACAAACATAATCACGCCTGGGCCGAAAGCCGTAGACGGAGTCCATCCGAACTACGTCACGACCTGACCCGATATAGAGGCGCTGCACACCCCCTCTGCTTCACTGATGAAGTAATGGAGCATGAATTCCCAGAAGGGTTTAATCCCGTAAATATCGAATCATATGATGGAACAACAGATCCCACAGTATGGATTGAGGACTTTCTTCTCCATATTCATATGGCCCGCGGTGATGATCTTCATGCCATCAAATACCTCCTGCTAAAAGTCAAGGGACCAGCTCGGCACTGGTTCAACAGCCTGCCCGAAAACTCGATTGGTAGCTGGGAGGACTTGGAAGACGCCTTCCGCGACAACTTCCAAGGCACATACGTCCGACCCCCGGATGCAGACGACTGTCACATAGTTCAACAGCCCGGAGAGTCAGCCAGGAAATTCTAGACAAGGTTCTTAACAAAAAATAACCAAATCATCGACTATCCGGATGCTGAAGCCCTAGCGGCCTTTAAGCACAGAATCCACGACGAATGGCTCGCCCGACACCTCGGCCAAGAAAAGACGAAGTCCATGGCGGCCCTCACGACACTTATGACCCGCTTTTGTGCAGGTGAAGATAGTTGGCTAGCCCGTAGCGATCATAATGCAAGTAAACCTGGTACCTCCGAAGCCAAGAATAGCAACGGCAAGCCTCGACGCAATAGGCATAAGCATCGAAACAATGGTGACAATACTAATGACACGGCGGTCAACGCTGGATTCAGTGACTCCAAGTCTGGTCAGCGGAAGAAGCCATATAAAAGGAACAATCCGGGCTCTTCCAGCTTGGACCACATACTCGATCATCCATGTCAGATCCACGGCAACCCTGATAAACCAGCCAATCATACCCACCGGAGTTGTTGGGTCTTTAAACAGTCCGGCAAGTTAAATGCCGAAGACAAGGAGAAGGGGTCGCAAATCGAGAATGACGACGAGGAGCCCCATCCATAGAACACAGGGGGACAGAAGAAGTCCCCCCCAGGTTAAAACGGTGAGCATGATATACGCTACCCATATACCCAAAAGGGAGCGCAAACGAGCGCTCAGGGACGTTTACGCGATACAGCCAGTCGCCCCAAAATTCAACCCATGGTCGTCCTGTCCGATCACCTTCGATCGCAGGGATCATCTGACCAGCATCCGTCATGGCGATTCAGCCGCGTTGGTCCTCGACCCAATCATTGATGGATTCCACCTCACGCGAGTCCTCATGGACGGTGGTCGCAGCCTCAACCTGCTCTATCAGGATACAGTACGCAAAATGGGCATCGATCCATCAAGGATCAAGCCCACAAAACTACCTTTAAAGGAGTAATACCAGGTGTAGAGGCCCGCTGCATGGGTTCAATCACATTGGAAGTTGTCTTCGGATCCCTAGACAACTTCCGAAGCAAAGAATTGATATTCGACATCGTCCCCTTCCGTAGTGGCTATCACACACTGCTTGGACAAACTGCATTTGCTCGATTCAATGCGGTGCCACACTATGGTTATCTAAAACTTAAGATGCCCGAACCACGCGGTGTCATAACAGTCAATGGAAACACGGAGCGCTCCCTCCGTACTGAGGAGCACACCATGGCCCTGGTAGCAGAAGTACAAAGCGGCCTTACCAAGCAGAACCTTAATTCCGCGGCCAAGCTCCCGGACACTGTCAAACGAGTCCGGACTACTCTGCAGCAGGACAGTCCATCTCGTCAGGAGCTCGACTAGCAATTCGGCCTCCGTCTCAGTCCCGACCAAATGGCGGCGTACGTACCGCGCGTACACAACTACGCACTCAAAATACCATGGGAATATACGAAGGCGTAACTTGATTGTGGTCCATCATACGGCTCCCACACATACTTTTCCTTTTCCCTTTTACCTTTTTTGGTCTCTTCTCTACAGGCCCCTCTCGACGGCCTGATCATCGGTCCTTTCGAAGGACGGATATACCAAGGCGGCAAGCAGCAGAGACATGTGGAGGAATCTCTACATGTTCTTCTTGACGATCATTCTTCCTGTTTTCAGGACCCGCACATAGCTCCCCCTTGGTCTTGGCATGTTAAATAGCCCTGTTGCTTATCGCACTATTTGTACAAATACACTTTGACGTATTAATCAAATTATAATGGAAACAGTTTGCGGCCCAACCTACGTGGCACTAGCTTACTACTTCATTTTATTTCGCTATTCTTATCGATTGCACCCGTACACTTTGGTATGCTTTAATTCGCCAGGGGCTTCATTGTGCTCCATACTACGGCAACAAAGTCCGAACACTTTTTACAGTACATTTCGGCACCCCGAATTTTAGCATTATATGCATCGGCTCCAATCATGTCTTTGGTCAATAGTTGGGTTGCCCGGCTCCTGTCTTGCTACCTTACATTCCGTCCTATCGGCTAGGGTAGTAAAGGGAGAACTACTGCTATTGTGTTTCTAGTTTATCCGAGCAAACACCTCAGTAGAGAAAGCCAAAAACTGACTGTCATGATACAGCGAGAGCTGGTCAGCTATTCGGAGGTTAAAAATCTTTTGCGATTCTTTCCCCATTATGCGACGAATCGGCCTCTACCCGATTAGGTGTCTACAACACCCTAGTCCGGATTAAATACTAACTAGGGGCTGCGCCTACTTTTCTATTGTCAAACTCCTATGGCTAAGTGAGGGTGATAAAGCCACATAGTCTGATTGCCTGGTTCGTTGCTCTAAACACCTCCTTCAAGGACCAAACTCTTGGATCAAGAGTGTTTAGATTCCATCCCGAACACCCCTGTACTACCTACGTGGGGGCTGAAGCCGACGACTAGACAACTCTCAGATTTAACAAAACGGCCACATAGGAGGTAAAAAATTTAAACAATGAACATTATATTACATAACGGCTCTATTTCATAATACAAGAAGGGATAACATGAATGACTTCATTCAAAGATAATGTATTTTGAACACTGGCCCTCTACAATGCGGGATCCCTTCAGGACATCATCAGAATACCGCTCGGGCATGCGGTGCTCCTTGCCCATGGGCGGTCCCTCGGTCGCGAGCTTGACGGCATCCATCTTCGCCCACTGCACCTTGACACAGGAGATCCGCGCACCTTCAATGTAGACTGACCGCTTGATGGCATCAAGCCGAGGGCAGGCATTGACCAGGCACTTCACGAGCCCGAAGTAGCTGTTGGGTATGGCTTCAGTAGGCCATAGACGGATTATCAAATCCTTCATGGCCAGTTCGGCCACCCTATGCAGTTCGGTCAGCTATTTCAGCTGATCGCTAAAGGGCACCGGATGCTCTAGCACAAGGTATTGCGACCAGAACAGCTTCTCTGTTGAGCTCCCCTCTTCGGCTCGGAAGAATTCCGCAGCGTCGACAACACTATGCGATAGATCCGCAAACGCCCCAGGAGAACTCCAAATCCAGGTCAGTAAGAGGAACCTTTTCTTCACATACTTGCTCTACATAATAAAGGCCTTACCCGCCGCGATTTTTCTGGCCTCCTGAATTTCCTGGAGGGCGCCCTGGGCTTCAACCCGGGCATCATGTGCGCTTTGGCGGGCCTTGGCAAGTTCGGACTCTTGATTCGCAATATTTCGCTCCAAGGACTCGCACTTCCTCACGGCGTCCTCGAGCTCCTGCTAGACCTCACCAACCCTGGCCTCGTGTCTTTCGCGAGTGGCTTGTTCCTTTGTCGCTCTCTCTTGGGCTTTGGCCAGCACCTTCTTGAGGGTCCCACCTCGGTCGCCGCTGCTACAAAATATCATGGCACTATGGTCAACACAAATCATTCATCCTTTCTGAATCTAGACAAGGTCATTACATACCTTGATGGTCCTCCAGCTATTTTTTCACATGGCCGAGCTCTTCTTCGGTCTTCTCCAGACTCTGCTTCAGTCCGGAGACCTCAGCAGCATGAGAGGTTGCAGCCAGCAAAGACGCATGCTTATTCACATATACACGTATGGTTAGTCTCCGGCGAAAATTAGTTCATCCTATGTCCGACTTTTCTTTTCGAACACCGGACAGTGTCGCAGGGGCTACTGTCTATACTATGACATTCCTTTTGCATAAATTGTGTTTTCATACCTCAAAGCCTGTTAGAAGGCTTGTGCAGGCTTTGGTCAGTCTGCTCTTTGAGGACTCAATCCTCTCAACCACTGTACTGATAATCCCCAGGTGCAGGGAATCATCGTAGCAATTTCCAAAGGTGGAAGTGATAAGTATGGCGTGTCGAACCCACAAGGAGCTAAAGGTAAGATCAATATTCTCTCAAGCCCTATCTGCCACTGATATGACTCTACGTACACCGAACGTTTGCTTCCTACTAGAAACGAGAAATAAAACTACGTTGTGGGTATGGAGTAGATAACTTTGCATGATATCGGAGAGCTAAAATATGAAAGTAGGTGTTGTTATCAATAAGTTAGAATATGTTACTAAATATTATAAATAGCGAGTGTGGAATAATGGTGGATCGATGTGCGGAATTGTCCTAGGCAATCGTTAACAAGACCGGTAATCACTATTACAATTTCATATGAGGGAGAGGCATAAGCTAACATACTTTCTCTTCTTGGATCATATGCACTTATGATTGGAACTCTAGCAAGCATCCGCAACTACTAAAGATCATTAAGGTAAAACCCAACCATAGCATTAAAGCATCAAGTCCTCTTTATTCCCATACGCAACAACCCCCTTACTCAGCTTTGTGTTTCAGTCACTCACCAACCCACTATAAGCGAATCATGAACGTATTGCAACACCCTACAGCGGGAATCCCTCATGCTTGCGCGACACGGAGGGCACCATAGGACAGCATCAAAGTAAAACATACAACTCATACCAATCTAGATCATCAATCAACCCAAAGACAAAAGATATCTACTCAAAACATCATAGGATGGCAACACATCATTGGATCATAATATGTGGCATAAAGCACCATGTTCAAGTAGGGATTACAGCGGGGTGCAGGAGAGTGGACCGCGTAAAAGAGATGAGGATGGTGATGATGATGGTGATGTTGATGAAGACAATCACCGCGGTGATGATTCCCCTCTCGATGGCACTCTGGTGCCACCAAGAGAGAGGAGGAGAGGTTCTCCCCCTTGTACTTCCTCCTCCATGGCCTCCCCTCTGGATGGGGAGAGGTCCCCCCTCTGGTACTTGGCCTTCATGGTGATGATGGCCCCTCCAGGATCCTCCTACATGCCCTCCGGTGATGATGGCCCCCTCCGGCAGGGTGCCGGAGAGTGCCTAGATTGGTTTTCAGTGGCTACGGAGGCTTCTGGCGGCGAAACTCCCAATCTAGGTTAATTTCTGGAAGTTTTTGTATATATAAGAGGTTTTGGCGTCGAGAACATGTCAGGGAGGTCTCCGGGATTTCCACGAGGTAGGGGGCGCGCCCAGGGGAGTGGGCGCGCCTCCCACCCTCGTGGGCAGCCCGGGACTCTTCTGGCCCAACTCTTTTACTCCTTGGCCTTCTTCTGGTCCAAAAATAAGCTCCATCAAGTTTCGGGTCAATTGGACTCCGTTCGGTTTTCCTTTTCCGCGATACTCTAAAACAAGGAAAAAAACAGAAACTGGCACTCGGCTCTAGGTTAATAGGTTAGTCCCAAAAACCATATAAAATAGCATATAAAACATCCAAGGTTGATAATATAATAGCATGAATACTTAATAAATTATAGATACGTTGGAGACGTATCAGCATGCCCAAGCTTAATTACTGCTCGTCCTCGAGTAGGTAAATGATAAAAGAATAATTTATGAAGTGTGAATGCTAGCAAGTGCATAAGTATCATCAATGATAGTTCCGATCACTTTTTCTAGCATCATTATATATCATAACAGTAGCTATAAAACTTTTCATGATCAAGTAACAAGCTATTCACATGTTAAAGTATAGATCATAAACTTTCTTGAAACTAACAAACTATATTCTCAGTCATCAAACAATTGCAATTCATCTTATTTTCAGGAAGGGTCTATGTCAGAGCTTTGATTTAGCAAACTGCACATACTCAACTATCATTTAATCTTTCACAATTGCTAACACTCACGTGATATTTATGGGTTCAAAGTTTTAATCGGACACAGAGAAAGGTAGGGGCTTATAGATTCGCCTCCCAACCTTTTACCTCAAGGGTAATGTCAACAATAATAGTTCATGATAACTTACATCCAATTGGATATATATATATATATATATCAAGATCTTTCCAACGCAATGTGCTTGCCAAAGGATAAAATGTAAAAAGGAAAGGTGAAGATCACCATGACTCTTGCATAAGGGTAGAAGATAAAACTAAAAGATAGACCCTTCGCAGAGGGAAGCAGAGATTGGCATGCGCTTTTATGGTCGGATGCACAAAATCTTAATGCAAAAGAACGTCACTTTATATTGCCACTTGTGATATGGACCTTTATTATGCAGTCCGTCACTTTTATTTCTTCCACATCACAAGATCGTATAAAGCTTATTTTCTCCACATTAATAGATCATACATATTTAGAGGGCAATTTTTATTGCATGCACTGATGACAACTTACTTGAAGGATCTTACTCAATCCATAGGTAGGTATGGTGGACTCTCATGGCAAAACTGGTTTAAGGAAGTTTTGGAAGCACAAGTAGTATCTCTACTTGGTGCAAAGAATTTGGCTAGCATGAGGGGGAAAAGCAAGCTCAACATGTTGGATGATCCAAGACAATATACTTTATTTCAGATATAAGAAAACATAACCCATTGCATTGTCTTCCTTGTCCGACATCAACCTTTTAGCATGTCATATTTTAATGAGTGCTCACAATTACAAAAGATGTCCAAGATAGAATATTTATATGTGAAATCTCTCTTCCTTCAATATTCTTTCATGAATTGTTCAAGTGACCAATTCTACGTTTGCTAACTTTCAATAAGTTTACTACCTATACTTATTCTGTGTGAAGTCATTACTCCCCATGGTATAAGCATATGAAACATATATAAATTCAGATTTGTGATATTCAATTCATTCAACCATTTACTCATAGGATATATGTGAAGCACGTGAGTAAATGACAAACTACTCCAAGAAGATATAAGTGAAGGACACTGAGTAATCAAATAATTAACTAGCCATGGGAGGATTCTTTTTCATTCAAGATTTCAGATCCAATGATTTTATTCAAACAGCAAGTAAAATTGAAAATACGCTCCAAGCAAGACACATATCATGTGACGAATAAAAATATAGCTCCGAGTAAGGTATACCGATAATTTTGAAGACGAAAGAGGTGATGCCTTCCAGGGCATCCCCAAGATTAGGCGCTTGAGTCTTCCTTGAATATTAATTTGGGGTGCCTTGGGCATCCCCAATCTTAGGGTCTTTCCACTCCTTATTCTCCTCATATCGATATCTCACCCAAAGCTTGAAAACTTCAATCACACAAAACTTAACGGAACTTCGTGAGATAGGTTAGTATGATAAAGATTAAACCATTCACTTTGTTACTGTCAAAAACAAGGCTCATAATTGTTCTCACACAATACCTACTGTACCATATCATTTCTACAATTTATATTGAGAAATATAAGCCAAAGAAACTTGAAAACAAGCAAACCATGCAATGAAAACAGAATCTGTCAGAAACAGAACAGTCTGTAATGATCCGAACACCAACCATACTTCTGCTACTCCAAAAATTCTGAAATAAATTGGTGGACGTCAGGAATTTGTCTATTAACCTTATGAAAAAGAATCAACTCAATCGCACTCTTCTGTAAAAAAAATGGCAGCTAATCTCGTGAGCGCAATGTTTCTGTTTTTTACAGCAAGATCACATTAACTTTCACCCAAGTCTTCCCAAAGGTCTTACTTGGCACTTTATTGAAACAAAATCTATAGTAAATGATTAATACAGTATCTTAATCATGAGAACACACACAAATAGTAAATTTAAATACTGGGTTGTCTCACAACAAGCGCTTTTCTTTAATGCCTTTTAGCTAGGCATGATGATTTAATGATGCTCACATAAAATATAAGAACTGAAACATAAAGAGAGCATCATGAAGAATATGACTAGCACATTTAAACCTAACCCGCTTCCTATGCCTAGGGATTTTGTGAGAACACAATTTATGGGAACAAGAATCAACTAGCATAGGAAGGCAAAACAAGTATAACTTCAAAACTTTAAGCACATAGAGAGGAAACTTGATATTATTGCAACTCCTACAAGCATGTATTCCTCCCTCATAATAATTTTCAGTAGCACCATTAATTAGTTCAAAAATATTACGATCACATAAAGCATTCTTTTCATGATCTACGAGCATAGAAATTTTACTACTCTCCACATAAGCAAAATTCTCCTCATTCGGAATGGCGGGATCACTGGATCCTAAAGTTGACACTCTTGATGATAGTATTATCCCTACTCCAAAATATATAAGTGAAGTTCATGGAGAGTTCTTCAATTAATATATACTAACCAATATCCAAGCTCAAAATGTATAAGTGAAGCACACGAAACATTCTATAAAGCCATACTCAAAAGATTTAAGTGAAGCTCAAAGAGCAATTCTATACGATCATACTTAGAAGATATAAGTGAAGCACATGAAGTATTCTATAAATTTATGAAGGTACATCTCATACTAGCATGGTTCTTAAAGAAAAAGAAAAACACAAAGGACACAAATCATGTGAACAAAACAAAAACCGAGGTATACCGATAATTGTTGAAGCAGAAAGATGGGATGCCAACCGGGGCATCCCCAAGCTTAGATGCTTGAGTATCCTTAGAATATTTACTTGGGGTGCCTCGGGCATCCCCAAGCTTGAGCTCTTGCCTCTCTTTATTCTTCTCACATCGGTAACTCCTCGTTCTTCGAACACTTCATCCACACAAAACTTTAACAATAACTTTGTGAGATCCGTTAGTATCATAAAGCAAATCACTACCTTTAGGTATTGTTTCAAACTCATTCCAACTTCATATTAGAACTATATCTACTGCATTCCAACTTCTCTATGGTTCATACCCTCCGATACTAGCCATAGATGAATCAAAATAAGCAAACAACACACGAAAACCAGAATGTGTCTAAAACAGGACAGTCTGTAGAAATCTGGAGGTTTAGTAAACTTATGTAACTCCAAAAATTATGAAATAAATTTTAAAATCTGAAAAATTTGTACAGAAGTAATGTGCAAAAAATTTCAGACCCATTTCACTTTCCAGTAAAAAAATGTAAAATCACACGCTGCAGCCAAAGTTTCTGTTTTTTCTTCTGCACATAGTAAACACGCAATCTAATCATCCTAAAACCAAAGCTTGGCACATTACTTTTATAATACAATGGATATATATAATGGGATAATTATTTACAGAGAAACTTCCATGAAAAATTCTACATTGTTTCCATGAGCATGAAAACGAGCGTTCAAGGTCGACCCTCACTTCTTCAATGCATAACTTTCAAATCACTTCTCTTTTTGAAAAACTTTTTAGGCATGAGAGGCAAGTAATTTTTTTTTGTATTTTCATTATTTTAATTTTTTTGTATGTTTCACCCACAACTAAACAAAAACAAAAAAGGAAAAACAAAATCTACTTAGTGAAGAAAGCAAACAAGCACACACGAGAATATCAACCCCACGCTATTGCTCCCCGGCAACGGCGCCAGAAAAGAGCTTGATAATCCCCGAGTGCAGGGAATCATCATAGAAATTTCCAGAGGTGGAAGTGATTGTTGGAAATATGCCCTAGAGGAAATAATAAATTAGTTATTATTATATTTCCTTGTTCATGATAATCGTTTATTATCCATGCTAGAATTGTATTGATAGGAAACTCAGATACATGTGTGGATACATAGACAACACCATGTCCCTAGTAAGCCTCTAGCTGACTAGCTCGTTGATCAATAGATGGTTACGGTTTCCTGACCATGGACATTGGATGTCGTTGATAACGGGATCACATCATTAGGAGAATGATGTGATGGACAAGACCCAATCCTAAGCCTAGCACAAGATCATGTAGTTCGTATGCTAAAGCTTTTCTAATGTCAAGTATAATTTCCTTAGACCATGAGATTGTGCAACTCCCGGATACCGTAGGAGTGCTTTGGGTGTACCAAACGTCACAACGTAACTGGGTGACTATAAAGGTGCACTACGGGTATCTCCGAAAGTGTCTCTTGGGTTGGCACGCATCGAGACTGGGATTTGTCACTCCGTGTAAACGGAGAGGTATCTCTGGGCCCACTCGGTAGGACATCATCATAATGTGCACAATGTGATCAAGGAGTTGATCACGGGATGATGTGTTACGAAACGAGTAAAGAGACTTGCCGGTAACGAGATTGAACAAGGTATCGGGATACCGACGATCGAATCTCGGGCAAGTATCGTACCGCTAGACAAAGGGAATTGTATATGGGATTGATTAAGTCCTTGACATAGTGATTCATCCGATGAGATCATCGTGGAACATGTGGGAGCCAACATGGGTATCTAGATCCGGCTGTTGGTTATTGACCGGAGAGTCATCTCGGTCATGTCTGCATGTCTCCCGAACCCGTAGTGTCTACACACTTAAGGTTCGGTGACGCTAGGGTTATAGAGATATTAGTATGTGGTAACCCGAAAGTTGTTCGGAGTCCCGGATGAGATCCCGGACATCATGAGGAGTTCCGGAATGGTCCGGAGGTAAAGAATTATATATAGGAAGTGCTATTTCGGCCATCGGGACAAGTTTCGGGGTCACCGGTATTGTACCGGGACCACCGGAAGGGTCCCGGGGGTCCACCGGGTGGGGCCACCTGCCCCGGGGGGCCACATGGGATGTAGGGGGTGCGCCTTGGCCTATATGGGCCAAGGGCACCAGCCCCAAGAGGCCCATGCGCCAAGAGTAGAGGAAAAGGGAGAGTCCTAAAGGGGGAAGGCACCTCCGAGGTGCCTTGGGGAGGATGGACTCCTCCCCCCTTGGCCGCACGCTTCCTTGGAGGAAGGGGCAAGGCTGCGCCCTCCCCCTCTCCCTTGGCCCTATATATAGTGGGGGGAAGGGAGGGCAACCATACCTAAGCCCTGGCGCCTCCCTCTCCCTCCCATGACACATCTCCCTCCTCCCGCAGCGCTTGGCGAAGCCCTGTTGGAATCCCGCTACTTCCACCACCACGCCGTCGTGCTGTTGGATCTCCATCAACCTCTCCTCCCCCCTTGCTGGATCAAGAAGGAGGAGACGTCGCTGCTCCGTACGTGTGTTGAACGCGGAGGTGCCGTCCGTTCGGCGCTAGGATCATCGGTGATTTGGATCACGACGAGTACGACTCCATCAACCCTGTTCTCTTGAACGCTTCCGCGCGCGATCTACAAGGGTATGTAGATCCACTCCTCCCTCGTTGCTAGATGACTCCATAGATTGATCTTGGTGACACGTAGGAAAATTTTGAATTATTGCTACGTTCCCCAACAGTGGCATCATGAGCTAGGTCTATGCGTAGTTTCTATGCACGAGTAGAACACAAAGTAGTTGTGGGCGTTGATTTTGTTCAATATGCTTACCGTTACTAGTCTTATATTGATTCGGCGGCTTCGTGGGATGAAGCGTCCCGGACCGACCTTACACGTACTCTTACGTGAGACTGGTTCCACCAACTGACATGCACTAGTTGCATAAGGTGGCTAGCGGGTGTCTGTCTCTCCCACTTTAGTCGGATCGGATTCGATGAAAAGGTTCCTTATGAAGGGTAAATAGCAATTGGCATATCACGTTGTGGTTTTTGCGTAGGTAAGAAACGTTCTTGCTAGAAACCCATAGCAGCCACGTAAAACATGCAAACAACAATTAGAGGACGTCTAACTTGTTTTTGCAGGGTATGCCTTGTGATGTGATATGGCCAAAAGGATGTGATGAATGATATATGTGATGTATGAGATTGATCATGTTCTTGTAATAGGAATCACGACTTGCATGTCGATGAGTATGACAACCGGAAGGAGCCATAGGAGTTGTCTTTATTTATTTATGACCTGCGTGTCAACATAAACGCCATGTAATTACTTTACTTTATTGCTAACCGTTAGATATAGTAGTAGAAGTAATAGTTGGCGAGAGAACTTCATAAAGACACGATGATGGAGATCATGATGATGGAGATCATGGTGTCATGCCGGTGACGATGATGATCATGGAGCCCCGAAGATGGAGATCTAGAGGAGCAAAGTGATGATGGCCATATCATGTCACTATTTGATTGCATGTGATGTTTATCATATTTTTACATCTTATTTGCTTAGAACAACGGTAGTAAATAAGATGATCCCTCACTAAAATTTCAATAAGGTGTTCCCCCTAACTGTGCGCCGTTGCGAAAGTTCGTCGTTTCAAAGCACCACGTGATGATCGGGTGTGATAGATTCTTACGTTCGAGTACAACGGGTGTTGACGAGCCTAGCATGTACATACATGGCCTCGGAACACATGCAAAACACTTAGGTTGACTTGACGAGCCTAGCATGTACAGACATGGCCTCGGAACACAAGAGACCGAAAGGTCGAGCATGAGTCGTATAGAAGATACGATCAACATGAAGATGTTCACCGATGTTGACTAGTCCGTCTCACGTGATGATCGGACACGGCCTAGTTGACTCAGATCACGTAATCACTTAGATGACTAGAGGGATGTCTATCTAAGTGGGAGTTCATAAGATGAACTTAATTATCCTGAACATAGTCAAAAGGTCTTCGCAAATTATGTCGTAGCTCGCGCTTTAGTTCTACTGTTTAGATATCTTCCTAGAGAAAATTTAGTTGAAAGTAGATAGTAGAAATTATGCGTACTAGGTCCGTAGACTGAGGATTGTCTTCATTGCTTCATAGAAGGCTTATGTCCTTAATGCACCGCTCAGTGTGCTGAACCTCGAATGTCGTCTGTGGATGTTGCGAACATCTGACATACACATTTTGATAACTACGTGATAGTTCAGTTAAACGGCTTAGAGTTGAGGCACCGAAGACGTTTTGAAACATCGCAAAACATATGAGATGTTTCGAGGGCTGAAATTGGGATTTCAGGCTCGTGCCCACGTCAAGAGGTATAAGACCTCCGACGATTTTCTTAGCCTGCAATCTAAGGAGAAAAGCTCAATTGTTGTGCTTGTGCTCAGATTGTCTGAGTACAACAATCGCTTGAATCAAGTGGGAGTTGATCTTCCAGATGAAATAGTGATGGTTCTCCGAAGTCATTACCACCAAGCTGCTAGAGCTTCGTGATGAACTATGATATATCAGGGACATATATGATGATCCTTGAGATATTCACGATGTTTGACACCGCGAAAGTAGAAATCAAGAAGGAGCATCAATTGTTGATGGTTGGTGAAACCACTAGTTTCAAGAAGGGCAAGGGAACAAAGGGATACTTCATGAAATGGCAATTCAGCTGCTGCTCTAGTGAAGAAACCCAAGGTTGAACCCAAACCCGAGACTGAGTGCTTCTGTAATAAGGGGAACAGCCACTGGAGCAGAATTACCCTAGATACTTGGTAGATAAGAAGGCTGGCAAGGTCGATAGAAGTATATTGGATATACATTGTGTTGATGTGTACTTTACTAGTACTCCTAGTAGCACCAGGGTATTAGATACCAGTTCAGTTGCTAAGTGTTAGTAACTCGAAATAATAGCTACGGAATAAACGGAGACTAGCTAAAGGTGAGCTGACGATATGTGTTGGAAGTGTTTCCAATGTTGATATGATCAAGCATCGCACGCTCCCTCTACCATCGAGATTGGTGTTTGCGTTGAGCATAGACATGATTGGATTATGTCTATCGCAATACGGTTATTCATTTAAAGAGAATAATGGTTACTCTGTTTATTTGAATAATACCTTCAATGGTCTTGCACCTAAAATGAATGGTTTATTGAATCTCGATCGTAGTGATACACATGTTCATGCCAAAAGATAGTAATGATAGTACCACCTACTTGTGGCACTGCCACGTAAGTCATATCGGTATAAAACGCATGAAGAAGCTCCATGTTGATGGATCTTTGGGCTCACTCATTTTTTGAAAAGTTTGAGGCATGTGAACCATGTCTATTGGTGTATATGCATGAAGAAACTCCATGCAAATGGACCGTTTGGACTCACTTGATTTTGAATCACTTGAGACATGCAAATCATACCACATGGGCAAGATGACTGAAAGCCTCGTTTTCAGTAAAATGGAACTAGAAAGCAACTTGTTGGAAGTAATAAATTTTAATGTGTGCAGTCCAATGAGTGCTGAGGCGTGTAGTGGATATCGTTATGTTCTTACTTCACAGATGATTTGAGTAGATGTTGAGTACATTTACTTGATAAATCACGAGTCTGAATTATTGAAAGGTTCAAGTAATTTCAGGGTGAAGTTGAAAGATCGTCGTGACAAGAGGATAAAATATCTATGATATGATCATAGAGATGAATATCTGAATTACGAGTTTGGCACAGAATTAAGACATTGTGGAAATTGTTTCACAACCAATACAGCCAGGAACACCATGGTGTGATGGTGTGTCCGAACATCATAACTGCACCCTATTGGATATGATGCATACCATGATGTCTCTTATCGAATTACCACGATAGTTTATGGGTTAGGCATTAGAGACAACCACATTCACTTTAAATAGGGCACCACGTAATTCCGATGAGATGACACCGTATGAACTATGGTTTAGAGAAACCTAAGCTGTCATTTCTTAAAAGTTTGGGGCTGCGACGCTTATGTGAAAAAGTTTCAGGCTGATAAGCTCGAACCCAAAGCGGATAAATGCATCTTCATAGGACACCCAAAAAAGTTGGGTATACCTTCTGTCTCAGATCCAAAAGCAATAAGGGATTGTTTCTAGAATCGGGTCCTTTCTCGAGGAAAAGTTTCTCTCAAAAGAATTGAGTGGGAGGATGGTGGAGACTTGATGAGGTTATTGAACCGTCTCTTCAACTAGTGTGTGGCAGGGCACAGGAAGTTGTTCCTGTGGCACCTACACCAATTGAAGTGGAAGCTTATGATAGTGATCATGAAACTTCAGATCAAGTCACTACCAAACCTCGTGGGATGACAAGGATGCGTACTACTTAAGAGTGGTACGTAATCCTGTCTTGGAAGTCATGTTGCTAGACAACAATGAACCTACGAGCTATGGAGAAGCGATGGTGGGCCCGGATTCCGATAAATGGCTCGAGGCCATAAAATCCGAGATAGGATCCATGAGAACAAAGTGTAAACTTTGGAAGAACTACTTGATGGTCGTAAGGCTGTTAGGTACGTATGGATTTTAAAAGGAAGACGGACAATGATGGTAGGTATCACCATTAAGAAAGCTCGACTTGTCGTTAAGATGTTTTCCGACAAGTCCAAGGAGTTGACTACGATGAGACTTTCTCACTCATAGCGATGCTAAGAATCTGTTGGAATTATATTAGCGATTACTGCATTATTTATGAAATCTTGCAGATAGGATGTCAAAACATTGTTTCCTCGACGATTTTCTTGAGGAAAGGTTGTATGTGATACAACCGGAAGGTTTTGTCAATCCTGAAAGATGCTAATAAGTATGCAAAGCTCCAGCAATCCTTCTAGGGACTGGAGTAAGCATCTCAGAGTTGGAATGTATGCTTTGATGATGATCAAAGATTTTGGGTGTATACAAAGTTTATGAGAAACTGGTACTTCCAAAGAAGTGAGTGGGAGCACTATAGAATTTCCGATGAGTATGTGTTGTCAACATGTTGATGATCGGAAATGATGTAGAATTTCTAGAAAGCATGTAGGGTTATTTGGAAAGTGTTTTTCAATGGAAAGCCTGGATTAAGCTACATGAACATTGAGCATCAAGATCTATGAGGATAGATCAAAATGCTTAATGGTACTTTCGAATGAGCACATACCTTGACATGATCTTGAAGGTGTTCAAGATGGATCAGTCAAAGAAGGAGTTCTTGCCTGAGTTGTAAGGTATGAAGTTAAGACTTAAAGCTCGACCACGGCAGAACAGAGAGAAAGGACGAAGGTCGTCCCCTATGTTTTGTCATAGGCTCTATACGGTATGCCATGCTGAGTACCGCACCTGATGTGTGCCTTGCCACATATCTGGCAAGAGGGTACAAAGGTAATCTAGGAGTAGATCACCAGATAGCGATCTAAATTATCCTTAGAGGAATAAGGATATGTTTCTCGATTATGGAGGTGGTAAAAGAGTTCGTCGTAAAGGGTTACGCCGATGCAAACTTTGACACTAATCCAGATTATTCTGAGTAGTAAACTGGATTTGTATAGTAGAACAGTTATTTGGAATAGCTCCAAATGTAGCGTAGTAGTTGCATCTACAAGATGACATAAGAAATTTGCGAAGTACATACGGATCTGAATGTTGCAGACCCGTTGACTAAAACCTCTCTCACAAGCCAAACATGATCAAACCCAGAACTCATTGGGTCTTAATCACATGATGATGTGAACTAGTTTAGTGACACTAGTAAACTCTTTGGATGTTAGTCACATGGGGATGTGACCTTGAGTGTTAATCACATATCGATGTGAACTGGATTATTGACTCTAGTGCAAGTGGGAGACTGTTGGAAATATGCCCTAGAGGCAATAATAAATTAGTTATTATTATATTTCCTTGTTCATGATAATCGTTTATTATCCATGCTAGAATTGTATTGATAGGAAACTCAGATAAATGTGTGGATACATAGACAACACCATGTCCCTAGTAAGCCTCTAGTTGACTAGCTCGTTGATCAATAGATGGTTACGGTTTCCTGACCATGGACATTGGATGTCGTTGATAACGGGATCACATCATTAGGAGAATGATGTGATGGACAAGACCCAATCCTAAGCCTAGCACAAGATCATGTAGTTCGTATGCTAAAGCTTTTCTAATGTCAAGTATCATTTCCTTAGACCATGAGATTGTGCAACTCCCGGATACCGTAGGAGTGCTTTGGGTGTACCAAACGTCACAACGTAACTGGGTGACTATAAAGGTGCACTACGGGTATCTCCGAAAGTGTCTGTTGGGTTGGCATGAATCGAGACTGGGATTTGTCACTCCGTGTAAACGGAGAGGTATCTCTGGGCCCACTCGGTAGGACATCATCATAATGTGCACAATGTGATCAAGGAGTTGATCACGGGATGATGTGTTACGAAACAAGTAAAGAGACTTGCCGGTAACGAGATTGAACAAGGTATCGGGATACCGACGATCGAATCTCGGGCAAGTATCGTACCGCTAGACAAAGGGAATTGTATACGGGATTGATTAAGTCCTTGACATCTTGGTTCATCCGATGAGATCGTCGTGGAACATGTGGGAGCCAACATGGGTATCCAGATCCCTCTGTTGGTTATTGACCGGAGAGTCATCTCGGTCATGTCTGCATGTCTCCCGAACCCGTAGGGTCTACACACTTAAGGTTCGGTGACGCTAGGGTTATAGAGATATTAGTATGTGGTAACCCGAAAGTTGTTGGGAGTCCCAGATGAGATCCCGGGCGTCACGAGGAGTTCCAGAATGGTCCGGAGGTAAAGAATTATATATAGGAAGTGCTATTTCGGCCATCGGGACAAGTTTCGGGGTCACCGGTATTGTACCAGGACCACCGGAAGGGTCCCGGGGGTCCACCGGGTGGGGCCACCTGCCCCGGGGGGCCACATGGGCTGTAGGGGGTGCGCCTTGGCCTATATGGGCCAAGGGCACCAGCCCCAAGAGGCCCATGCGCCAAGAGTAGAGGAAAAGGGAGAGTCCTAAAGGGGGAAGGCACCTCTGAGGTGCCTTGGGGAGGATGGGCTCCTCCCCCCCTTGGCCGCACCCTTCCTTGGAGGAAGGGGTAAGGCTGCGCCCTCCCCCTCTCCCTTGGCCCTATATATAGTGGGGGGAAGGGAGGGCAACCATACCTAAGCCCTGGCGCCTCCCTCTCCCTCCCATGACACATCTCCCTCCTCCCGCAGCGCTTGGCGAAGCCCTGTTGGAATCCCGCTACTTCCACCACCACGCCGTCGTGCTGTTGGATCTCCATCAACCTCTCCTCCCCCCTTGCTGGATCAAGAAGGAGGAGACGTCGCTGCTCCGTACGTGTGTTGAACGCGGAGGTGCCATCCGTTCGGCGCTAGGATCATCGGTGATTTGGATCACGACGAGTACGACTCCATCAACCCCGTTCTCTTGAACGCTTCCGCGCGCGATCTACAAGGGTATGTAGATCCACTCCTCCCTCGTTGCTAGATGACTCCATAGATTGATCTTGGTGACACGTAGGAAAATTTTGAATTATTGCTACGTTCCCCAACAGCGATAAGTATGGAGTGTTGAACCCACAAGGAGCTAAAGGTAAGATCAATATTCTCTCAAGCCCTATCTGCCACTGATACGACTCTACGTACACCGAACGTTTGCTTCCAACTAGAAACGAGAAATAAAGCTACGTTGTGGGTATGGAGTAGATAACTTTGCATGATATCGGAGAGCTAAAATATGAAAGTAGGTGCTGTTATCAATAAGTTAGAATATGTTACTAAATATTATAAATAGCGAGTGTGGAATAATGGTGGATCGGTGTGCGGAATTGTCCTAGGCAATCGTTAACAAGACCGGTAATCACTATTACAATTTCATATGAGGGAGAGGCATAAGCTAACATACTTTTTCTTCTTGGATCATATGCACTTATGATTGGAACTCTAGCAAGCCCTCCAGGATCCTCCTCCATGCCCTCCGGTGATGATGGCCCCTCCGGCAGGGTGCCGGAGAGTGCCTAGATTGGTTTTCGGTGGCTACGGAGGCTTCTGGCGGCGGAACTCCCGATCTAGGTTAATATCTAGAAGTTTCTATAGATATAAGAGGTTTTGGTGTCAAGAACAAGTCAGGGGGGTCTCTGGGCTGTCCCCGAGGTAGGGGGGCGCGCCCAATTGGGTGGGCGCACCTCCCACCCTCGTGGGCAGCCCGGGACTCTTCTGGCCCAACTCTTTTACTCCTTGGCCTTCTTATGGTCCAAAAATAAGCTCCGTCAAGTTTCATGTCAATTGGACTCCGTTTGGTTTTCCTTTTCTACGATACTCTAAAACAAGGAAAAAATAGAAACTGGAACTAGGCTCTGGGTTAATAGGTTAGTCCCAAAAACCATATAAAATAGCATATAAAACATCCAAGGTTGATAATATAATAGCATGAGTACTTCATAAATTATAGATACGTTGGAGATGTATCACGTACCCATGAGGGTACGGTGTTCCTCAACAATGGAAGCACTTCGCAGCGCTTCCACTAGAGTGTCCGATGCCTATGGATGGACAGAGTTCGCCGGTGGAATCGGTGCACCTCCTTCTTTCGAAGGAGGCTGCTTGCCGGATTTCGGAGTCATATAGGTCTCCGGAATTGTATTCGGCTGGGGGGCGGATTGGATATAGCCCCCATCGCCAGTATCCATGGGGATTTGCTCCCCCATGTGTCCGGCGGCCGAGGGTTCACCCTCTAGCGCCACCCTAACGGCCTCCTGCGTCTCTCCTAGCCTGGGGAGGTCCTTCGATACAGCACCTCGGTGTTATCCTTGGCCTTGGGAGAAGAGGCCGCTGGAAGGGACCCGCTGTCCATCACCTTCGGATCCAGCGAATTCCCCGAAGATGAGGATCGCTCGAGATCGAAACGAGCTGGACTACAGCGCATAATTCAACATGTTAAAACCATGAAGTAAAGGAGCTAGATATATGTGTGCGTCTTTGAGTACTTACCATTCGGCCAGTGGCTTATCCCTGGGGTGCCACTCGGACCTGCTACCGATGTCTTACGCGGAGTTGTCCGCGTGGGAGACCTTCCCCTTCTTGTACGCCTCTGCCTCCAGATGCGTGGAGGCCGCCCTTTTCTTCCTCCCCCCTAGGGGAGAATTGCTTTCCTCCTCCTCGTTGTCATCCTCGGTGTGGGAGGAGTGGGTCTCGGCGTCTTCGGACGTCACGTACGAAGTTCCCCTATGGCGAAGGCCACTCCTGGTCTCCTTGGCCTTCTTCTTGGCCTTCTTCTCCGGCGCTTGGTAGGGCGCTAGAACCAGCATCTTCATCAGAAGAGGGATTGTTGGGTTTTCGGGCAGCGGAGCCGGGCACTGGATCCGCTCCGCCATCTTTGTCCAGCCCTGAAAAAACAAATGGGGAAGCTTAGGCGTCTTCCTTGAGTATGCAAGTAAAGGATACACCTTGAAATACGAAAAAACTTACCAGACTGGCGGGATGGGCCAGGTCGTGCCCGCGGTCCTCGGTCGTCGCCGGCCACGTCTCGTTGGCCTTAAAGAGCACCTTCCAGATGTCTTCGTGCGTAGTGCCGAAGAACTGTTGCAAGGTCTCGTGCTCGGCCAGATCAAACTCGCACAAATGGCAAGCCCGGCTTTGGCACGAAAGGATCCGGCGAACAAGCATCACCTGGATCACATCCGACGAAGACCAGTCCAGACCCTTCTCTAGCTAGGAGGTGAGCCACATCGGGGCTCTGGACTGGAATTTGGGAGCCGCGGCCCAGGTGGCGTCATGAGGCTCTGTGACGTAGAACCACTGATGTTGGCACCCTTTGACAGACTCCATGAAGGTACCTTTGGGCCATGAGACATTGGGCATCTTGCTCACCATGGCGCCTCCACACTCTGCGTGTTGACCGCCCACCACCTTCGGCTTCACATTTAAGATCTTTAACCACAATCTGAAGTGGGGTGGGATGCGGAGGAAGCCCTCGCACATGACAATAAATGCCGAGATGTTGAGGAAGGAGTTGGGGGCCATATCGTGGAAATCTAGCCCATAGTAGAACATGAGTCCGCGGACGAATGGGTGGAGAGGGAATCCCAATCCGCGGAGGAAGTGGGGGATGAATACCACCCTCTCATGGGGCTTCGGGGGGGGGATGATCTGCCCCGTTGCTGGAAGTCGGTGGGCGATTTCCTAGGCTAAGTACCCGGCCTTCCGGAGCTTGGTGATGTCCTTCTACTTGACGGAGGAAACCATCCACTTGCCCTGTGCTCTAGATCTGGACATGGCTGGAGTGCTTTTTTGAGGTGGAAAGGATGGAAGCTTGGGCGCTGGAGCTCGAGAATGGATGGGCAGAGAGGAAGAGGGCGTGGGTGAAAAGGTGAAATCCTTATCCCTTTATAAAGGTTACGAATATCAAGTGCCTCCCCACTCACCTTAAAACTCACCTATTCCCCAAGGGTCGTGCAGACGGCGCAGTTGGATTACCCGTGCCCGTATTGATGAGAATCCCGCAATAAGGGGACACGATCTCTGCTTTGACAAGATGTGCCAATAAAACCACATCTTGAAACATGGAGCGGGAAGCTAAAAACGGTTCGAAATAATGACCGGTCAGTGACGTGATGTCACGCTACAAAAGTTGTCAGTGGATTGGACTCGTAAAATATTATACTCTCTGCGTGTGTGTGTGTGTGTGGTACTCGTTTTGCAGAGCCGGACATGTTTACTGTGTTCGAAGGCTGTTTTGGAGTATTCGGAGGAGGAACCCGCCTTGCAATGCCGAAGACAATCTGCGCGCCGGACACATCTTCATTGAAGCCTGGTTCAGGGGCTACTGACGGAGTCCTGGATTAAGGGGTCCTCGGGCGTCCAGACTATGTAACATGGGCCAGACTAATGGGCTATGAAGATACAAGACAGAAGACTTCCTCCCGTGTCCGGATGGGACTCTCCTTTGCGTGGATGGCAAGCTTGGCGTTCGGATATGTAGATTCCTTCCTTTGTAAACCGACTCTGTACAACCCTAGGCCCCTCTGGTGTCTATATAAACCGAAGGGTTTAGTCCGTAGAGGCAATCACAATCATACAGGCTAGATTTCTAGGGTTTAGCCACAACGATCTCGTGGTAGATCAACTCTTGTAATCCTCATCCTCATCAAGATCAATCAAGCAGGACGTAGGGTATTACCTCCATCAAGAGGGCCCGGACCTAGGTAAAACATCGTGTCCCCTGTCTCCTATTACCATCAACCTTAGACGCACAGTTCGGGACCCCCTACCTGAGATCTGCCGGTTTTGACACCGACAAACACCTACTAAAATCTCTTTGCAAATGGCTGATAAATCAACTGCTATACCCATCGGTATTTGTGAGGATGTGCCTGTTGTAGTTGCAAACGTTACTATCTTAACAGACTTTGTTATTCTTGATATTCCCTAGGATGATAGTATGTCAATTATCCTTGGTAGACCCTTTTTGAATACTGTAGGCGCTATTATTGATTGCAACAAAGGCAATGTCACTTTTCATGTTAATGGTAATGAGCATATGGTACACTTCCCGAAGAAACAACCTCAAGTTCATAGTATCAATTCTATTGGAAAAATTTCAACTATTATGATTGGAGGTTTCGAATTCCCTCTTCCTACTGTTAAAAAGAAATATGATATTCTTATTGTTGGGGAAATTCATATCCCCGTTGAGGTAACCTAGTGTTATTCAAAAGTTCTTTGGTTTCATGTCACTCGGAAGAAGTTTATTAATAAGACTTGATCAACCTTGTTAATGGATTCCTTTTGATGAGCATGAGATGGATGAATTTAGAATGCAGAACTCTCTGTACCCATCTTTTACTTTCTGTTATTTAGATTAAATAAAGCAAAAATAGTATTTTCTATCTATTTTCTGAATTACCCATGCAATAAAAATGTCCCAAAAATAAAGTTCTCCAAATGCCCTGAAAATTGATATGACTTTTCATATAATATTTAAGAATTTACGGTGCAAAGAACACACCAGGGGGGCTCACCAGCTGGCCACAAGGGTGGAGGGTGCGCCCACCCCCCTAGGGCGCGCCCCTGACCTTGTGGGCCCCACGTGGCTCCCCTCCACTTATTCCAGCACCCATCCACTCCTTCTTCCTCCAGAAAAAATCACTCCATTGCTCAAACTCGTGTTCTTGCTCAGCTTGTTGCCATTTTTTATCTCCTTGATCAAAGCCCCATTCACAAAACTGCTTTGGGGGATTGTTCTTCGATATGTGACTCCTCCAATGGTCCAATTAGTTTTTGTTCTAGTGCTTTATTCATTGCAAATTTTTGCTGCTGTGGTAACCCTGTTCTTGAGCTTGCATGTCAAATTTATAGGTCCAAAGTAGTTTTGATGCATGATTTATCCTCTAGGCACTTGTGGGAGTAGTTGCTATCTAGTTTGTTGAGTTTGGTTCACTTTTATTTTGAGTCACTAAAAATTTCAGAAGTTCTTCAAAGGAAGAAAAATGTCTAGGAAAATGTACCAAGGAGGTTCTTCAAGGAAGCAAGGACCCAGGCCTGCAATTCTTGAGAAGGACCTTGAACCGCCAAGGGAAGCTCAAGTGAAGCCGTGTGAATGGCCGTCGGATGCGTTTATGGATCGTGCAGGTTTCAAGGATGAATTCTATGCACACATACAAAATGCCGGCCTTGAGGATTTCTTATCGGACCAATGCTTACAGTATTATTATCTCACTGATTCCTTCGTGCAGAGGTTTGAGTTTTCATCCAAGCGCAATACTCATACTGTAATGTTTGACCTTTACGATGAATCTTATACCATGGACCTAGAAGACTTTTGTAATGCATGTAAAATTCTGCAATGGGGTAGTCTTAGTGAGCCTCACAAATCTGAATATTATGATTTCCTTGCTAGTATTTGAAAGTGCTAGTTATTGACTAGAGGGGGGGTGAATAGGCGATTTTATGAAAGTCTTAAAAACACGGGGGCTTTGAAGACACACAGTAGAAATGAACCTATTAATATGCAGAGGAAGGTAGATCACTAGACAAGCCATGGTCAAATAAGCAATGAAGTGAAAGCACGAAGACTATCAGCAGCTAGGTAGTATGGATCAGGATGGAAGATAGTATGAAGCCAAACAACAACAGTCTTCACATAATGAAGTCAATCAGATCATGAAAGCAGGCAATGACTTCACGAAGACAAACTGTAAGTAAAGAGAGGTAAAGGATAGAACCAGTTGCTTGGTGAGGACAAGGATTTGTTGGACCAGTTCCAGTTGTTGTGACAACTATACGTCTGGTTCGGGAGGCTGAGATTCAACTCAGAAGACCGCGTCTTCACCTTATTCCCCTTGAGCTAAGAACACAAAGTCCTCGCCCAATCACTCTGGTAAGTCTTCAAGGGAGACTTCCAAACCTTCACAGACTTCGTTCACCGGCAATCCACAATGACTCTTGGATGCTCAGAACGCGACGCCTAACCGGCTGGAGGATTCACAGTCCTAAAGTGTAACAAGTCTTCAGGTCACGTAGACAGAAAGACTTCAGTGATGCCTAACACTCTTTGGCTCTGGGTGTTTAGGGCTTTGTCCTCGTAAGGATTTCTCACTCAAATGCTTCGGAGGTGGGTTGCTCTCAAACGACAAAAGCCATGCACTAACTTTGAGCAGCCACCAATTTATGGTGTAGGGGGTGGGATATTTATAGCCAGGAGGCAACCCGGCCTGATTTGTCTGAAATGATCCTGGGCCACTAAGGAACTGACACGTGTCCAACGGTCAGATTTCAAACACACGCGACAGCTTGAATTGGGCTACAAGTAAAGCTGACTCATCCAGCTCTGGATAAGATTTTCTCTTATTGTCTTCACTCGAAGACATAGGATTTGGTTGAGAATCACTTCAGTCACTCTGACTTTGTTCACTTGGACCCCACTTAACAGTGCGGTGGTTCCTATGACTCAACAAATAAGAAAAGGAAACCACAAAACAACTATGTCTTCGCACTCCATAGTCTTCACATGAATGTCTTCTCGAGTCATAATCTTCGTTGTGAATATCTTCACAGACCACCATTGTCTTCAATGTCTTCACAAATTTTTAGGGGTCATCTCTGGTAGGTAAACCGAATCAATGAGGGACTTCTACCTGTGTTATCCTACAATTCTCACAAACACATTAGTCCCTCAACCAAGTTTGTCGTCAATAATCCAAAACCAACTAGGGGTGGCACTAGATGCACTTACAATCTCCCCCCTTTTGGTGATTGATGACAAACTGGTTGAAGTTTTCAACGGGGATAAAAGTTTGTGAAATTTGGGAATTACGGCATTGTCTTCGTAAGTAGCAAAAGGCTCCCCTTGAAGATGTGCATATAAGTAGTTTGCTTTTGAATGCCAATGCACATGGCGGATTTTACTTTCTGGAGATCCTCTTCAACTTATGAAGGCAATTCATCATGCATATAAAGATATGACGAAGATAATGACATGCATAATGAAAAATGGACATTTGCGAAATGACTTCATGCGGAATTTATCATCGCATCACAAAGTAGTAGAAAAAGTAGCAGACGACCATCAAGTTTAAGTGTTACAACCAAAAGAGCCAAATGTATCAAAAGACGAAGGTTGTAATCACTTGGCAAAAAGTAGCAACCACCCATAAAGGACGTGCTTGAAGACTATCAACTCATATGCTTCTCCCCTTTTGTCAGTAAGGACCAAAAAGGTTTGAAGACATAGAGTATCTAGTCGTTCCCATCAGGAGTATATGCAGGAGCAAGGTAGACGTTGGAGTTTGGTGGTGCAGAGGGGCCTGGTGCAGTGTCGATATGTAGTAAAGCCATGGTTGGTGAAGTGGCATCATCTTCTTCATCGACGAATCTCGCAACAACAGTTGCAGCCGAAGATGAATACTCAGAATCTTCAATGGAAGGAGTCCTATGCCAGCTTGCATTTTGGGGAGGCTTGGAATCAAATTTGAAGCCCTCTGTGAAGCCTTCTTCGCGAAGATCATCTTCAGAGCATAGTAGTGTGAGACTCTTCCAAGACCGCCGACGGGCTTCATGAGCTACGAATGAGTTCTTGGTGGCAAGATTGTGAATGCGATTGACATCCACCAAGATGCTCTGCATCTGACGCTTTAACCAGTGATGATGCTTGTCCTACTTCTGATGTAAGGACACAAGAAGCTCTCGGTCATTGAGTGCACGAGAACGCTTTCGAGGCCGTTAAGCAATGGTGCTATCAGTGGCTTCAGTGTTTGCTCGATGAGGTACACGTATATTGCCAGCCAGAAGATAAGCAGGAGTTTCAGCATTGGGAACATGAGTGCCTTCAATTTGCCATGTGAAGCTTTGGCGATCAACATTATGAAGATAAGGTGGTTCCTTGGAAGGCTCAGGGTAGATGGCTTCAACTGATAGATCAACCTCAGGCAAAAAGATAAGATGGTTGCGCGCTTATAGCTGATAGTCGACAGAAGAGTGAAGCTTGATTAAGCACATCACCCATGGAGCATAAAACTTCAAGCCAAATAGATCGATTCCAGAAGCAGCAAGCTGTCTGATGAAGAAATCCTAGGAATTGAATCTGATGCCATTGACAATATAGAATACCAAAGTCTTCATGGCTCCTTCAAGTTTGGCTTCAGCTGAGTATCCCTCGATGGGCCAGAGAATACGCCTCAGAATATGATAGACTGTGTGGGGCAGGTACTCAAGGTCCTTGACGAACAACTCCTTGGGATAATCAACATCATGAGGCAATGGCTTCATCATGCTGAGCATCTGACTCATATTTGGTTCAGGCCGCTGGAAGATACTCTACAGTTCATTTTGGTGTAGCTGACAACCAGGCTCATAAAGTTCACCTGGAGTGGGCAGGGAAGTAAGCTCAATAATGTCTTGAGCTTTGGCTTCATGGTGCACATCTCCTGACATCCACTCAAGGACCCATGTCTTCGGATCCCTGTTGTAGCCACGAATGTGAAGTGTGGCGTAGAACTGCAGCTGGAGCTCTTCATTCCAGTGTTCTTTGTCAGTGACGAACTATAGAAGACCAACCTCCCTGAAGCAGTCAAGGGCTTCTTCCAGACAGGGCAGCCTAGCAATGGCTTCACAATCAAGACTCATGTGTTGAAAGATTCTCTCTTGATTGTATAGGATGCATGAGTAGTAGCTATGCTGCTGATAGCTCCAGAAGCGATCAAAAGAGATCTTTGGCTTCGAGTAAGGATTCTTGGCGCTATCAAAGAAGGTGTTGTGGGCTCTGAAGCTGTTCACACTGAACGATCTTGGGGAGGTTGCAACTCCGGGAAGCCTTGGCAGGCTGGGCTTTGGCTTCTAAACCTGGGGCCTCTGCTCCACATGATAGTCATACTGAGGTCCGGGAGTAGTGGGAGGCACCATGATTGGCCATTTCACAGTGACTAGCTGTCCATGATCGAAGGCATGTTCAATTGTGTGAGGCCTAGGAGATGGAACAATGGCTTCAGCATCCACATGGGCTTCAGGTTGCACATGAGCTTCAGGCACAACATTGGCATCAGGCTCCACATTATCTCCAGCCATGACAACATCATTGGCTTCAGTATCATTGTTGGTGGCAGCCTCAGTGTTCTCAACCTCTGTGTCATCAATGACAGAAGGGTCGGGCACAGACACATTCTCCTCGAGAATGACTTCTTCAGTGGTAGGGGGTGTGGCAATTCTTTCTTCTTCTTGATGTGGTTCTTGATTTTCTTCGGCTGATGCAGCCGGAATGTCTTCAGCAACTTTGGCTTTAGACTCGGAGACATTTGCAGTGGGAGTGGCATCAGGAAACACTTCGCGTGCTACTGAGCTTTGTTGCACTTCTCCTTCTGGAATGCTCGACATGGTGACCTGTGGCCTAGGGCCTTTGTGAAGCCTGCGGAATGCGGGCGACGCCTGTGGTGATGGAGTGGTCTGCACCATGTAGTCATCAAGCACCGGTGTGGTGACTTGAGGGGTTGGAGTTCTCGGAGTTTCATCTTGAATGGGGGTGTCTTGTTGGGGGCGATCAGTCCACGAATCATCCTGAGCAATTGGCGTCACAGGACGACCAATGCTGATGAGTTCACTGTTCGTAAGAACAGGGGATGATACCGGGTGGTGCTCGAGTTGAGGAAGGACTTCATCATCTTGTACATTGTCTTCACGACCAATGTCTTCAGCTGTGGTGGGGTCAACAGCTGGTACTTCTTCATCTTCAGGGGCCTCTGTGGTAGCAGGCTCGTGAATCACTAGACGATGCTCTTGGCTCGTGGAGGCAGGACGGGCAACAAAAATTGGCTTAATCATAAGGAGCTCAGATGCAGCAGCACGCTCTTTCTTTGAAGACTTAGTCTTCTGCTTATTCTTGGATGGAGCGTCATCAGAAGCATTCTTATGCTTTCGCTTCCTGGCATTAGCTTCTGCTGCCCTGGTTTTCTTCAGTTCTGAAGCTGCTGAGGTGACCTTAGGCTTCGAGCCTGTCATGCTGGCAGGGAAGACAATGCAATGTTCTTCCTGCCTTGGTGCTTCAGTTCGGGCCGCAGTAGACTTCTTCTTCTGTTTGGCTGCCATTCTGGGGTCGATACCAGGGCGCCCCAGTGCCTTGCGCTTCTCTGCCTCATTGTGTGCTTGAACACATTTCTCTGCGAAGTATTTCATCCGCTCTCTTGAACCTTTTGCTTCTTCACGCTTCTTGTGAAACAGTTCTTTAAGCTCATGCAGCATTTTCTTGAAGCTTTGAACCTCTGCCACGCTGAGCTTTGCCATGTTCTTCTTGAACTGCGCCTTCTCAAAATAAATTTTGTTCTTTAGCTCGACAATCTTCTGAGCAAGGGCCAACTCATTAGCAATGGCTCTGTGGAAGGTGGCACTGATGTCAACTGGTAGGTGAAGATCATCAATGCTGAGGCTTGGGTCATCAAACCATTCGTTGATGAAGTGGTTCAGAATATCCACATCAAAGAGGGGCAGATCGTTCAAGATCTTCATCGCTGGAGAGATCAATGGTTTCATCTTTGTTCCATAGAACGGCAGTTAGTGTAAGTTCATGCCCAGAAATCTTCATGAGCTTCTTCTTCTTGGGCTTCTCTGTCTTCTTGGAGACACGAGAGAGATCTTCTGATTCCACACCGGGTTCAGGAGGTGCAGCTGCCAATGGCTTTGCACGCTAAACTTTCGATGCGGCAGAGGGCTTTGAAGCCTTTGATTTCTTCTGCTTCTGCGACTGAGGTGGAGCTGCTGCTTCATCAGAATCTGCGTTGTCAGCTGAGTGATCCACCGTAGCCCCCTGTACAGCAATGTGAGTGATGAGGCCTTCAAGGTTGTAGAAGGAGCCAATTTCATTGGGATTGGCATCACGGGTGCCATCAGCCCTTGGAGCAGACGGACCAGGGTTGAAATTGAGTCCAAGGTCCTTCTTGTTCTTCTTAGCTGACTCTTTTGCAAATTGATAGTTGCGCTTGAAGAGATTGTCGTCATGACACCATAACAAAGATGATGGGTCGGCGTTTTCTGGCTGTGGCCCTCGGACCATGCACGGATAGAAACCTTGAGCGATGGCTTCGGACTTGGACTTGGGCTACAGATTTCGATACAAAATATCTCCCCATGGATGCTTGATAGCATTCTTTTCAGCACATTCAGTAGTCACAAATCTGTACTTGGACCATTCTTCGGCCCAGTATCTTCGAATCCATTGGATTCGGGTCTTGCGCTCTCCATAGGTTTCTTCAGGATCTGACTTGTACATTTCAAAAAGATCTGGAGGTAGATCCTTAGCTGTATTCCCACGGCGCTGCCTGCCGCCCTTCCTTATAGACTTGTCAGTGGCCATTGGATTCAGACTAAACGGCTTCAGGACTGTAAATGGCTTCCTCTTGCTGGCCAGACAAGAACTGGCTTCAGGAGAGTTGATGTGACACTGCAAAAACTATACAAATGAATGCAGACTATGAGAACCAAGGGATTCTCCCACGGACTTGTATCTGTGACAGCATTAAGGTGCGAGGGAAGGGGAAGGGGTCATATGCATTCTCAGAAGATTTTGAAGATAAATCAGTTTGAAGACGTTGACCTCATAGTGCGAAGACATTCACTTATTTGAAGAGAGTCGGTTCCAGATTTGTATGAATCCACGAATAAGTACAAGTGAGGAATCTAACTAGTTGTGAAGCATAAGTCAATATACTTGGCATGATATGAAATGCAGACATGGACAGATCCAGATATGAAAGTGAAGAAACAACTTTTGGATGAAGTGAATGGATTTGACGGATCAAAAAGGCAGTAAAAAGTAAGTTTTAATTACCGCTTGACGAACTGCTAGACGAGATGGAGAGAGAGGCCGAGCAGTTTAATCTCCTGCGCCCTAACTTGGCAATGGAGGACACCTACGGTGGCGGCGGAGAGGACGAGGTCTGCGGCCGGCGTGAGGACGGCGTCGAAGATGTCACGGCAGCTAAGCGCTTCGTCTCCAGCGTCGACGCGAGCTAGCGGAGGCGCTAGGGTTTTGGTGCGAGGAGACGAGCTAGAAGAAGAGATAACGACTGCGGTGAGGTGTGTATTTATAAGGACAGGGACGGCACAGCGTTATTACGCAGGTGCCCCTGGCGGTTCACATCTGAAGGACACATGGCATGCATGCAACACATTGGAAGTTGTTCCATGTTCCCACGCACGCCTGGATTGTCGGGTGGTCGTTTCAGCTTCTCTGGTATTCAGGCAAAAAGGATATGGCATTAAAAATAGATTTAAACGTTTGTCTCTTTGTCTTCTACTGACAAGGACTCAAAGAAGACAAATGACAGGTTTTAATAGAATGCATATGATTTGGATAAATAGAGTTTGATGTAGAAGCATAGAAGAGGTTAGGGTCCAATCACATTCACTTAGTTCAGGAAAAAATTCAATCATGAAGACATAGCTATAAGTGAATGCTGTGGAGGACATAACACGTATGTGTGTGTGTGCGTGTGTGTGTGTGTGTGTGTATCAGACCAACTCAACCCTGTGTAGATAAACATGACACCAAATCAGTGTTGAAGATAGACCAAATGCGAAGACTATGCAAATGTGACGCCAATAAAAAACACTTCAAACAAGAGTTTGGCGGTGGCATTACCCACCGTATAGGAAGTATTAGACTCAGACACTGCGCACAATTATCATGGCGCTCCGAAGTCAGATTCCGCATTAATGTATTCACACTTAGAGTGTATGTCTTCATTGATTGAAGACATACGTTACTTCATGTGTTGCACATCTAAGTCATCAACATGCATAAGTGTTACGATGTGTGTCCAATCACAGGACATTTGAGGATTCTAAGATATTTAGCTCACACCGCAACTTGCAAAACCTTTTCTCATCTAAGGGATTTGTGAAGATATCTGCCAATTGCTCTTCAGAGTTGACGTGAATGATATCAATATCTTCCTTCATGACATGATCTTTGAGAAAGTGATGACGGTTCTGACTGTGCTTTGTCTTCGAAAGCTGAACTGGGTTGTTGGCAATCTTGATGGCGCTTTCATTGTCGCAGTAGAGTGGCACTTGCTTCAGATGGATGCCATAGTCCTTGAGAGTTTGCTTCATCCATAGAAGCTGAGCACAGCAAGATGCAGCAGCAATGTATTCAGATTCAGCAGTGGAAAGAGACACACAGTTCTGCTTCTTTGAAGACCAACAGACAAGAGATCGTCCAAGAAAGTGACATGTGCCTAATCTAGACTTGCGATCAACCTTGTCACAAGCATAATCAGCATCTGAGAATCCAACTAGATCAAACTCTGAGCCCTTTGGATACCATAATCCTAGTGTTGGGGTGTAAGCCAAATATCGAAGAATTCTCTTCACAGCTAAGTGATGCGACTCCTTTGGTGCCACTTGGAATCGGGCACACATGCAAACACTAAGCATTATATCTGGCCTAGATGCACATAAATAGAGTAAAGAACCAATCATGGAGCGGTATGCCTTTTGATCGAACTCTTTACCATTGTCATCGGGGCCTAGATGACTTTTGGTTGGCATTGGCGTCGTGTATCCTTTGCAGTCTTGCATTCCAAACTTCTTCAGGCAATCTTTGAGGTATTTCTACTGAGATATGAAGATGTCATTGCTTTGCTGATGGATTTGAAGACCAAGGAAGAATTTTAGCTCACCCATCATGGACATCTGATATTGCTCTTGCATAATGTGTCCAAACTCATCATTGTATCTCTTGTCAGTGCAGCCGAAGATAATGTCATCCACATAGATCTGGCATACAAATAGTTCACCATCGTATGTCTTTGTGAAGAGAGTGGGATCCAGGGAACCAGGTTTGAAGCCTTTGCTCTTCAGGAAGTCTTTGAGTGTGTCATACCAGGCGCGAGGGGCTTGTTTAAGGCCATACAGTGCCTTATTGAGCTTGTATACCATGCCAGGATGTTTTGGGTCTTCAAATCCAGGAGGTTGTGCAACATACACTTCTTCTTCAATTTTGCCATTGAGAAAGGCACTCTTCACATCCATTTGGTATAGAAGGATGTTGTGATGGTTGGCATAGGCTAGCAGTATGCGAATGGCTTCAATCCCAGCCACCGGAGCAAATGTTTCATTGAAGTCAATCCCTCCAACTTGAGTGTATCCTTGAGCAACGAGACGAGCCTTGTTTCTGACTACTTGACCATGCTCATCTTGTTTGTTGCAATAGATCCATTTGGTGCCTATGATGTTGTGCTTGTGAGGATCAGGATGCTTGACTAATTCCCACACATTGTTCAGCTCGAACTATTGAAGCTCTTCTTGCATCGCTTGAATCCATTCAGGTTCCATGAAGGCTTCAGCAACTTTCTTGGGTTCAGATATAGAGACAAATGCAAAGTGCCCACAGAAATTTATGAGCTATGTTGCTCTTGAACGAGTGAGGGGACCAGGTGCATTGATGCTATCAATTATCTTCTCAATATGTACTTCATTTGAACACGAGGATGAACTAGACGAATATTTTGGCCTTGCTGATCATTGTCTTCGTCTTCATCATTGGCTTCAGGCTAAGCAGTGTCTTCAGGTTGACTTGGTGCAGAAATGATAAGTTCTTCTTCAGCCTGTGCCTCTGAAGGTATGATTTCTCCAGTACCCATAAGCTTGATGGATTCACTTGGTGAGACTTCATCTAGCACATTTGGTAGGTGCTCTCTTTGGGAGCCGTTAGTTTCATCGAACCACACATCCACAGTTTCAACCACTTTATAGTGAAAGAGGTTGAAGACTCTGTAGGAGCGCGAATCCTTTCCATAACCAAGCATAAAATCTTCATGTGCTTTTGGTGCAAATTTTGAAGTGTGATGTGGATCCTTGATCCAGCACCTAGCACCAAATACTCTGAAGTAGCTTACATTTGGCTTCTTACCAGTCAGTAGCTCATATGATGTCTTCTTTAAAAGCTTGTGAAGATAAACTCGGTTGATGACGTGGCATGTAGTATCAATAGCTTCAGACCAGAACTTCCTTGGAGTCTTATACTCATCAAGCATCGTCTGAGCCATCTCAATGAGTGTTCTGTTCTTGCGCTCTACGATGCCATTCTGCTGAGGTGTGTATGGAGCTGAGAACTCATGAGTGATGCCCAATGTATCAATATAAGTGTCGAGGCTAGTATTCTTGAACTCTGTGCCATTGTCACTTCTGATGTGCTTGATTTTGATGCCATTGTTCATCATGGCACGATTGGTGAATCGTCTGAAGACATCCTGCACTTCATTCTTGTAAAGGATTATATGCACCCATGTGTATCTTGAGAAATCATCAACAATGATGAAACCATAGAGGCAAGCGGTGGTAGTGAGAGTAGAGTAGTGAGTAGGGACAAATAATTCCATGTGAAGCAGCTCGAAAGGTTGAGATGTCGTCATGACTGTCTTCGAGGGATGCTTGGCCCTTGTCATCTTCCCAGCTTCATAGGCACCACACAGATGATCCTTCTTGAACTTGACGCCCTCGATGCCTACGACATGCTTCTTCTTCATGAGAGTGTACAAGTTTCTCATGCCAGCATGCCCTAGCCTCCGATGCCAGAGCCAGCATTCTGAAGCTTTTGCTAGAAGACATACGGCTAACTGTGGTCCTGCTAAGAAATCTACCATGTACAAATCGTCCTTTCGATATCCTTCAAAGAATAGAGATTTGTTAGATTCCATAAGCATAAGGCAACGATACTTTCCATATATCACTAGCATATTCAGATCACAAAGCATTGAGACAGACATTAAGTTGAAACTAAGGGATTTGACAAGCATCACTTTATCCATGTGATGATCCTTTGAGGTTGCAACTCTACCTAGACCCAATACCTTGCTTTTACCAGTGTCAGCAAATGTGATGTGACTCTTGTCAGATGGTCGTAGGGTTGAGTCCATGAGAAGACTCCGATAACCAGTCATGTGGTTAGTGCATCCACTCTCCATAATCCACTCAGAAGCCTTTGGTGTCGTACCCTACAGTGCAGTTTGGGGGATAGGCTTCACCAAGGGAAGTGTGAAGCATAAACATTTGTCGAACAAGCATATTATCAAAGTTTAGATCACGGTTAGGATAAGTAGGATGTATGTCAAGGAATCCTGGGATGAAATACATAATAAGACCACTTGGGCATTTTATCTTGTGCCCCACAAGATGTTTAAGGTCCCCAGCATAAGCATCAGATGCCTTTGATTTCAGGCTGGAGACCTTTCCCTGCAAAAGAGAGTTATTTTTTCTTAGCCACCCACATCCTCAGGGGTGGCTTTAAAGAAATAAGTCTAAGTGCAGCATCTGAGAACTTTGGCTTTGGAGCCCTAGCAAATATCCTTGCAGGAGGTGAATAATACTATAAGAATAAGCAGAGTAGTTCTTGGTCTTATGAACATGGCGGTTTGATGAAACACGCTCATATTCATAGGCTTGAGTATGGTTTCCCTTCAAAACATTGGTGTTAGGGTGACTCTGGTGAGTCCTCTGTCTGTATGAATTCTTTGGACCATATGAAACCTTTGATCTGGGGTTTGTCTTCTTCCCAGGTGGTGTCATGATGACATTCACCTAAATATTTTCAAGAAAACTCTTGGGCACCCAGATCTTCTTCACATGTGGTCCATTCCTGCAATTAGTACCAATATACGTGGCAAACACTTCACCATTCTGATTCTTAAACAGTTTATAGTTTGCATCAAAGGATTCATCAATGATAATTGGGTTAGCACAAGTGAAGCCAGATAAGGTAGATGGATCCACTGGAGGTCCCTTTGCAGCAACCCATGTGGTATTGGGGTACTGCTTAGGCTTCCAGTAAGAACCATCAACATTCATTTTTCCTGTCGAACCCAACACCCTCTTTCCTAGGGTTTCGGTTCCGAATCTGTTTCTTGAGGACATCACACAGTGTGTGATGCCCTTTGAGACTTTTGTACATTCCTGTCTTAAGCAATGTCTTCAACCTGGCATTCTCATCAGCAATAGTAGCGGTATCCTCAACAAAGGGGTTAGTTACCACATCAGCAACAACAACAAACAACAACAGCAAAAACAAAGCCTTTAGTCCCAAACAAGTTGGGGTAAGCTAGAGGTGAAACCCATAATATCTCACAACCAACTCATGGCTCTGGTACATGGATAGCATGCTTCCACGCACCCCTGTCCATAGCTAGCTCTTTGGTGATACTCCAATCCTTCAGGTCTCTCTTAACGGACTCCTCCCATGTCAAATTCGGTCTAACCCGCCATCTCTTGACATTCTCAGCATGCTTTTGCCTCCGCTATGCACTGGAGCTTCTGGAGGCCTGCGCTGAATATGCCCAAACCATCTCAGAGGATGTTGGACAAGCTTCTCTTCAATTGGTGCTACCGCAACTCTATCTCGTATATCATCATTCCGAACTCGATCCTTCCTCATGTGGCCACACATCCATCTCAACATACGCATCTCCGCCACATCTAACTGTTGAACATGTTGCCTTTTAGTCCGCCAACACTCAGCGCCATACAACATTGCGGGTCGAACTGCCATCCTGTAGAACTTGCCTTTTAGCTTTTGTGGCACTCTCTTATCACAGATAATGCCAGAAGCTTGGCGCCACTTCATCCATCTGGCTTTGATTCGATGGTTCACATCTTCATCAATACCCCCGTCCTCCTGTAGCATTGACCCCAAATACCGAAAGGAGTCTGTCGGTGTCAAAACCGGCGGATCTCGAGTAGGGGGCCCCGAACTGTGCGTCTAGGCGGATGGTAACATGAGGCAGGGGACACGATGTTTACCCAGGTTCGGGCCCTCTTGATGGAGGTAATACCCTATGTCCTGCTTGATTGCTCTTGATAATATGAGTAGTACAAGAGTTGATCTACCACGAGATCAGAGAGGCTAAACCCTAGAAGCTAGCTTATGGTATGATTGTTGTTGGTCCTACGGACTAAACCCTCCGGTTTATATAGACACCGGAGGGGGCTAGGGTTACACAGAGTCGGTTACAAGGAAGGAGATCTACATATCCGTACTGCCAAGCTTGCCTTCCACACCAAGGAGAGTCCCATCCGGACACAGGACAAAGTCTTCAATCTTGTATCTTCATAGTCCAACAGTCCGGCCAAAGGATATAGTCCGGCCGTCCGGATACCCCCTGATCCAGGACTCCCTCAGTAGCCCCTGAACCAGGCTTCAATGACGACGAGTCCGGCGCGCAGATTGTCTTCAGCATTACAAGGCGGGTTCCTCCTCCGAATACTTCATAGAAGATTTTGAACACGAGGATCGTGTCCAGCTCTGCAAAACAAGTTCCACATACAAGCGTAGAGAGAATAATTTTTTCACAAATCTAATCTGCTGATGCATTCCGCAGTGTGACATCACACCACAGCCAGGTCACCATTCGAATCGTTTTTCACAACCAACCTCAGCGTGTTTCGCGAGGCGGTTTCCTTGGCACGTCTTGTCGAAGCAGAGATCGTGTCCCCTTATTACGGGATTCCCATCAATACGGACGTGGGTAACCCAACCGCGCCATCAATTACGGTGCTTGGGGATAAGCGAGTTTTACCAGGCTGGTGGGGGCGCATAGTTTCGTCCGCCCATATAAAGGGATAAGGGTTCACCTTTTTCTACCCACGCCTTCTTCCTCCTTGCTCATCCATTCTCGCGCACTCGAGCTCCAGCGCCCAAGTCCGCATCCTTCTCCTCAACCCTCTCCAAACATGTCCGGAGCGGGAGGCAAGTGGATGGTCTCCTCTATTATGGAGGGAGACATCAAAAAGCTACGCGGGGCCGGATACTTAGCCGCAGATATCATGCACCGGCTGCCAGCCGCGGGGCAGATCGTCCCTACACCGGAACCTTACGAAAGGGTGGTTTTCCTCACCAACTTCGTCCGCGGACTGGGGTTTCCCCTCCATCCATTCATCCACGGCCTTATGTTCTATTATGGGCTGGACTTCCATGATCTGGCCCTGAATTTCATCCTCAACATCTCGACATTCATTGTCGTGTGCGAGGCTTTCCTCCGCATCCAGCCCCACTTCGGGCTGAAGACCTTCAATATCAAACCGAAGGTAGTAGGCGGCCAACAAGCGGAATGCGGTGGAGCCATAGTGGGCAAAATGCCCAACATTACATGGCTCGAGCGCTCCTACGTGGAGACCATAAAGGGGTGGCAATCAGGATGGTTCTACATCAGCGAGCCGCGCGACACCAACTGGGTGGCGGCCCCCGAATTTCGATCCGAAATCCCCACGCGACTCACTTCTTGGAAGGAGAAGGATCTATCCTGGGGCTCATCGATGGAGCTGGACGGACTCCAGAAGTGTATCCGGAACATGATAGGCAAGAAACTCAAGCTTGTCAACATAGTACAGGTCATGCTCTTCCGCTGGATCCTCCCGTGTCAACGACGGGCTTTCAACTTATGGGAGTTCGACCCGGCCCAGCACCAGACTCTACGCGAGCTCTTTGACACGACGCATAAGGACGTCTGGAAGGTGCTGTTCAAGGGCGCCGAGGTCCCCCCTCCCCTTACCGAGGACCGCGGGCTAAGCGCGATGCGCCCTGTGAATCCGGTAAGTCCTGTACACCTCGTAGGGTATTTATTTTCCATAGTTTAACCATGTGCGGGGTCTGAGCTCCCATGCCTTCGACAGGACTGGGTGGAGACATCGGAGCAGGTTGACTGTCCAGCCCCTCTGCCCGAAGACCCTGCAGACGCTCTCCTGACGGAGATGCGGACTCCGGCTCCTTATGAGGTGCCGGAGAAGAAGATCGAGAAGAAGGCCACGGGAACCCGAAAGAGTTCCCGACGCCAGGTGGTATCGGACTCATCGTCCGATAACTCCGAGACGCACTCCTCCCGTCAAAACGAGGAGGAGGAAGATGATGGTTCTGCCCCTCCAGCCGGGGGAGACAAGAAAAGGAAAGCCGCCCCAACTGGGGAGGCCGAAGGGTCCAAGAAGGGAAGGACTCTCCTTCCGGACTGTTCCACCACCGCCGCCGACAGCGAAGACGAGTGGTTACTTAGGGCCAAGCCCCTGGCGAAGTCTTAAGTATTTGGATACCAGAGTAACTCATAGCATACTTTTATTGCACTGCTTCTCCTAACGTTGAATATGATCATGCAGTCCGCCCCGAGCCCGCATCGACGTATCCTCGTCGGACGGTTCCTTGGACTCGTCGGATATGAATAGCGAGTCACTTCCAACCGCCTCCTCTCCTCGCCCTACGGACAATGTCGAGGTATTGTCTCCAGGGGCACCGAGCCAGGGGGAGATAGCCCTGGAGGCGCCTCAAGGCGACCTTCCGGACTCCAAGCGCAAAGGGAGCAAGACTCCCAAGGGCTCCAAGTAAGGCCCTCAGCCGAACACCGCGCCGGAACCTCAAGCGGTTCCGGACTCCGGCAGGCGGCCCCCTTCCAAGAGGGGCAAGCTACCCGTGCCGGTGACCTCTGTCCATCCAGAGGCACCGGATAACCTGCTGGGAGCGCTTCGCGGCGCTTCCATCGACGAAGAGCACCGCACTATTATGAGTGCGGTGATCAAGAAGGTTCAGTCCGCCAAGAGCGGACTGACTAAAGCCTGTGCCAGCCTTCTAACAGGCTTTGAGGTAAGTGTTTAAAATATATGAAAATATTACCGCATAGACAGTAGCCCCTGATGCTCTGTTTGGTGTTCACAAAGAAAAGCCAAATAGAGGATCAAATAATATCTGCAGGATTCTAATACAAGTATGTCTATATGCGTATGCAGGCTTCGCTGCTGACCTCTGCCGCACTGACTGCGGAGGTCGCCACACTGAAGCAGAACCTCGAGCGGTCCGAGAAAGAGCTCGGCCTTGCCAAGAGGCAGCTCGAGGAGAACAAAGGTAAGCAATACCTTTTCTATATATATATATATATAAGATGCGGTTGCAAAATGATAGGATCATCATGGATGTGCCAGGGGCCACGACCTAAGTGGCGACCCTGAAGCAAGCGTTGTCCGAGGCCGAAAACAAAGCGGCCAAGGAGCGCACCGAGCGGGAAAAACAAGAGGCATGGGTGGGCGAGGTGCAGCAAGAGCTCCAGGCTCTCATGAAGAAGCACGAGACTTTGGAGCTTGACTCGAGGACACGAGAGTCCGAGCTTGCCGCGGGCCTCGAGAGCACAAAGCATGCCAAGGCTGAAGCCGAAAAGGCCCTCCAAGAAATTGAGGCAGTGAGGAAGATAGTGGCGGGGAAGGCATTCATTATGCAAAGCAAGCATGTGAAAGTAAATTACTTGTTACTTACCCAAGTCCGGAGCTCTCCAGGAGCATTCGCAGATTTGCCCCACAGCGTGTCAGATGCCGCAAAGTACTACCAGGCCGAGGAGGGAAGCTTGACGGAGAAGTTGTTCTGGTCTCAGTATACTGGGACCGAACACCCGATGCCTGTGAGCGACCAGCTGAAGCAACTGGTCGAGCTGCACAAGGCAGCCGAACAGGCCATGAGGGGCCTTATAGTCCGGATGTGGCATGGCGACTCCCTTCCCAACAGCTACTTCGGCCTGGTGAGGCGGCTTGTGGATGCCTGCCCACGGCTGGAAGTCATAAACCGGTCTGTCTGCATCGAAGGTGCACGCTGAGCTTTTGCCCGTGCGAAGGTGCACTGGGCCAAGATGGACGCCGAGAAGCTGGTGAAGGAGGGGCCGCCGCAGGGCAAGGAGCATCGCCACCCTGAAATGTATTATGAGGGTGTCCTGAAGGGTGCCCGTCTTGTGGCGGACGAGTGTGTGAAGGATGTAATTTTTGAATGAACTTGCTCGTGTGATCCTGTATTATGAAAACTTGTTCATGTGCACTATGCAACGCTTGTTTGAATTTAAAATATTACCTTCTGTGCGACTGTTTATCAAATCTGAGAGATGGCCAGTCGTCGGCTTCTGCCCCCATGCCACGAGTGCTGGGGTGTTCGGGATAAATCTGAGCACTCTTTTTCCCATTGTTGGGTCCTTCAAGGGAGGTGCTCAGCACAACGAACATGGCAATCGGACTATAATGCTTTATCACTCTTACTTAGCCATAGAAGTCTACAATTTTAAATTTTGGCGAAGCCCCTAGTATTCGGAAGGCCGAATTCGGGGCGCTATACACGCCTAAGCCGGACAAAGCTGACTCCTCGCCCTAAGCGGCATAAGTCTTTAGGGACTCGAGACCTCTCGAACAGCGACCAACTCTCGCCTTATCATGACAGTCAGTTTTAGCTCTCTCTACTAAGGTGCCTGCCCAGATGAACCGGGGCATAATCGCAGTAGTTCTCCCAGTGCTACCTTAGCCGATATAGCAGAACGTAAGGTACCAAAACATGGGAGCCAGGAAAACCCAACTATTGACCCAAGACATGATTCGGAGCTGATGCATATAATGCTATAAGTTCGGGGTGCCGCACTGTCGAAAGTGTTCGGACTTCTCACGCCGTATTATGGGGTACGCTTAAGCCCCTGGCATATTGGTCGTACCAGTGTGTACGGGTGCTGAATGTTGTGAATGAACATATATATAAAAGAGAATAGATAATGCGATAATAGTCTAGCGCTATGCATTGTTTATTCAAAAAGGTGCGTCGAAGCAGAATGATACAAGTAGTGCGATAAGAAAAAAGTAGGACTATTTGACATGTCCCCTCCAAGGGCAAGCTGAGGAATGGTATTTAAAGCAGGTATTTCACTCGTTATCAGAGACCACCTGGGAGTTCCATGGTGCAACGTAGCTTTGTGCCTCCTTGGTTGTTGTATTGTGTGTCCGGCAATCGTACCGCCGGACGGCGTTTCCAGAGAGTAAAGTCCTGAAAGAGAGAACAAATAACAAAGCGGGAAGCCCCTAGTGCGGTTGAGCCGCGTTTTGGGGCGTGCCGTAGTCGTGCCCCCTGTGCCCATGGTAATTTCAATGCGTAATTATGTACGCGTGGCACGGATTTTGCCGTTTGGCTGGGACTGGGGTGGGGGCCTCATTGCTATGTGATCTCAGAACATGCCAGGCGGTCTTGTTGCAGATTACTCCAGGCGCGCTTGACGGTGTCCGAGTGTTTAATCACCGAACTGGTGGATTGCCTGAAGAGGCTGCTTTGTGCTTCTGCTGCGAGGGCCGCAGTGTGCTCCTCCATGCAGAGAGAGCGCTTTGTGTTTCCATTGACTGTGATGACCCCCCGAGGTCCTGGCATCTTGAGCTTGAGGTATGCATAATGCGGTACCGCATTGAATCTCGCAAATGCGGTTCGCCCGAGCAGTGTGTGATAGCCACTGCGGAACGGGACTATATCGAATATTAAATCCTCGCTTCGGAAGTTATCCGGGGATCCGAAGACCACTTCCAGTGTGACTGAGCCTGTGCTATGGGCCTCTACACCTGGTATGACGCCTTTGAAGGTCGTTTTTGTGGGTTTGATCCTTGAGGGGTCTATACCCATTTTGCGTGTTGTGTCTTGATAAAGCAGGTTCAGGCTGCTGCCGCCGTCCATAAGGACTCAAGTGAGGTGAAATCCGTCGATGATTGGGTCTAGGACCAGTGCGGCGAATCTGCCATGACGGATACTAGTGGGGTGGTCCCTGCGATCAAAGGCGATCGGACAGGAGGACCATGGGTTGAACTTTGGGGCGACTGGCTCCAACGCATATACGTCCCTTAGCGCACGCTTCCGCTCCCTCTTGGGGATGTGGGTTGCGTATATCATGTTCACCGTCCGCACTTGTGGGGGGAACCTCTTCTGTCCTCCGGTGTTCGGCGGTCGGGGCTCCTCCTGGTCATCGCTATGTAACCCCTTATCTTTGTTTCCGGCATTTAACTTGCTGGCCTGCTTGAACACCCAACATTCCCTGTTGGCGTGGTTGGCTGGTTGTCGGGGGTGCCGTGTATTTGACACGAGCGATCGAGTATACGGTCCAAACTGGATAGGCCCGGAGTGCTTCTTTTGAATGGCTTTTTCCGCTGACCGGGTTTAGAGCCTCTGAATCCGGCATTAACTACCGTATCCTCGGTATTGTCGCTGTTGATGCGGCGCTTGTGTTTGTTGTGACGTGACCTGCCATTTCTATCCTTGGTATCTGAAGTACCATGGTTCTTTGATATGTTATTGCTTCGAGCCAGCCAGCTATCCTCTCCCGCGCAAAAGCGGGTCATGAGTGTCATGAGGGCTGCCATAGATTTTGGCTTTTCCTAGCCAAGGTGCCGGGCGAGCCACTCATCACGGATGTTGTGCTTAAAAATCTGCTAGGGCCTCTGCATCGGCCAGTCGACGATTTGATTTTTCTTTGTCAGGAACCGTGTCCAGAATTGCCTGGCCGATTCCTCTGGCTGCTGAATTATGTGGCTCAAGTCATCGGCATCTGGTGGTCGCACATAAGTGCCCTGGAATTTATCGAGGAATGCGGCTTCCAAATCTTCCCAACAGACAATGGATTTTGCTGGCAGGCTGTTGAGCCAATGCCGAGTTGGTCCTTTGAGTTTGAGTGGGAGGTATTTGATGGTGTGTAGATCGTCACCGCGGGCCATGTGGATGTGCAGGAGGAAGTCCTCGATCCATACCGCAGGATCTGTTGTACCATCGTATGCTTCGATATTTACGGGTTTGAAACCCTCTGGGATTTGGTGATCTATTACTTCGTCTGTGAAGCATAGGGGGTGTGCGGCGCCTCTGTACTGGGCTATATCGTGACGCAGCTCAAATGAGTCTTGTCCGCTATGTTAGGCCTAGCCGGATTTACTTTTACTATATCCGGCATGACGGTTATCGTCTCGCATAGTGGCGCACCCTCGTGATCCGTAGATCGATCTTGCGTGTTTTGCTTTGTCCTCCAATACGTCTCGAAGGTCTAGCGTGTTTCCCCGTGCCTTGACATTTTTATTTGAGTGGCGTCGGGGTGCGAGCTGAGCTTTTGGCTGAAATGCCTCTCTGTCGCAGCCACGAGGTGGCCGATCAGCCGCGTCATACGCTGGAGATGTAGGTTTTAATGCTTCCTCCTCTAGTCGGGGTAGCAACCTGCGCTTTGGGAAACTCTTGGAGGGGCGTTCGAGTTCATATTCCTCGACCGCAAGGACTTCAGTCCATCTGTCAGCTAGCAAATCTTGATCAACTCGAAGCTGTTGTTTCTTTTTCTTAAGTCTATTTGCCGTGGCTATAAGCTGGTGCTTGAAGTGCTCTTGCTCGACGGGATCCTTAGGCACGACAAATTCGTCATCGTCGAGGCTTGCCTCGTCTTTGGAGGGAGGCATGTAATTATCATCCTCCGCCTCTCCATCTGCCGCTCTCTTGGGAGGACTGGCTTCTCCATCCTCCTGCTCTAAATCTTGCTGGAGGGGATTGTCGTCATCTTCGGCACTATCCGGAGTGCTATTATCTCCTGTGCCGGTATCACCGCTTTTGCTTTGGGGAGACTTAGAGCGGCGCTGCTGAAGTCGGCGCTTGGGTTGCTTCTTGGAGGGGTCATCCTCCGCTGTCCCGTCGCCATTGCCTTCTTTGGGTGTGTCCACCATATATATATATATATATATATATATATATATATCATATGATGAGGTGGCTGTCCAGTGCCCTGTGGGCAGTGTTTCTTGTTCGTCTCCTGCATCGTCGTCCATACCGTCGATGTCTTCGGAGTCGAAGTCGAGCATGTCGGTCAAACTGTCGACAGTGGCTACTAAGTGGGTGGTGGGTGGGCGGTGAATTTCTTCATCATCTGCATCCCAATCCTGCCAGACATAGTTCAACCAGGACTCTCCTGACAAGGAGAGAGACCTTAATGAGTTCAGTATGTCACCGAAGGGAGAGTGCTAAAAGATATCCGCGGAGGTGAACTCCATGATCGGCGCCCAGTCGGATTCGATAGGCACGGGCGCAGGCGGTTCGGAGTCCGTGGTCGGGGAAGGATCCGGCAGTTTGGCGTCACGGCTCTTGTGAAGGGTAAGGTCGATACTCAGCTCGATCGCCGCTGAGAATGCAGCCTCCGTGGTGGGGTCTATCCACCTGTCCATGGATGGTGCAATTGGCTCCGAATTGAGGGTCGGAGCAGTTGCCGGTGCGGTCTCCTGAACACTGTCCGATGGTAGAGCTAAATCATGCTCATCGTGACCGTGTGGCGCACTCGGCAGGGGCTCGAATCCGTCAAAGATCAAGTCTCCGCGGATGTCGGTCGTGTAGTTTAAGCTTCCAAACCTGACCTGGTGGCCAGGGGCGTAACTCTTGATCTGCTCCAGATGGCCAAGCGATTTGGCCTGCAGTGCGAAGCTGCCAAATACAAAGATCTGTCCGGGGAGAAAAGTCTCACCCTAGACTGCATCGCTATCGATGATCGAAGGAGCCATCAAGCCTAACAATGAAGACATAGAGGAACTCTCAATGAAAGCACCAATGTCGGTGTCAAAACTGGTGGATCTCGGGTAGGGGGTCCCGAACTGTGCGTCTAGGTGGATGGTAACAGGAGGCAGGGGACACGATGTTTACCCAGGTTCGGGCCCTCTTGATGGAGGTAATACCCTACGTCCTGCTTGATTGTTCTTGATAATATGAGTAGTACAAGAGTTGATCTACCACGAGATCAGAGAGGCTAAACCCTAGAAGCTAGCCTATGGTATGATTGTTGTTGGTCCTACGGACTAAACCCTCCGGTTTATATAGACATCGGACGGGACTAGGGTTACACAGAGTCGGTTACAAGGAAGGAGATCTACATATCCGTACTGCCAAGCTTGCCTTCCACGCCAAGGAGAGCCCCATCCGGACACAGGACGAAGTCTTCAATCTTGTATCTTCATAGTCCAACAGTCCGGCCAAAGGATATAGTCCGGCCGTCCGGATACCCCCTAATCCAGGAATCCCTCCGAGTCCTTCCGAGGTACCACCAGCCACCAAGGCTAACCTCCTCCTCCTCACACCTAGTAGCACTGAAACCGCACATCATGTACTCAGTTTTAGTTCTACTAAGCCTAAACCCATTTGATTCCAAGGTTTGTCTCCATAACTCTAACTTCCTATTTACCCCCGTCCGACTATCGTCAACTAGCACCACATCATCCGCAAAGAGCATACACCATGGGATATCTCCTTGTACTCCCTTCGTTTCTTTTTACTCCGCGTATAAGATTTGGTCAAAGTCAAACTATACGAAATTTGACCAAATTTATATCAAAAAATATAAACATTTATAGTACTAAAACTATATAGTATGAAAATACACTTCATGGTGCATCTGATAATGTTGATATCATATTGTGAATGTTCATATTTTTTAATATAAAGTTAGTCAAACTTTACAAAGCTTGACTTTGACCAAACCTTATATGCAGACTAAAAAGAAACGGAGGGAGTATATCCCTTGTGACCTCATCCATCACCAATGCAAAAAGATAAGGGCTCAAAGTTGACCCCTGATGCAGTCCTATCTTAATCGGGAAGTCATCAGTGTCGACATCACTTGTTCGAACGCTTGTCACAACATTATCGTACATGTCCTTGATGAGGGTAATGTACTTTGCTAGGACCTTGTGTTTCTCCAAGGCCCGCCACATGACATTCCGCGGTATTTTATCATAGGCCTTCTCCAAGTCAATGAACACCATATGCAAGTCCTTATTTTGCTCCCTATATCTCTCCATAAGTTGTCGTACCAAGAAAATGGCTTCCATGGTCAACCTCCCAGGCATGAAACCAAACTGATTTTTGGTCACGCTTGTCATTCTTCGTAAGCGGTTCTCAATGACGCTCTCCCATAGCTTCATTGTATGGCTCATCAGCTTAATTCCATGGTAATTAGTACAACTCTGAACATCCCCCTTGTTCTTGAAGGTTGGTACTAATATACTCCGTCTCCATTCTTCTGGCATCTTGTTTGCCCGAAAAATGAGGTTGAAAAGCTTTGTTAGCCATACTATCGCTATGTCCCCGAGACCTTTCCACACCTCAATGGGGATACAATCAGGGCCCATTGCCTTGCCTCCTTTCATCCTTTTTAAGGCCTCCTTGACCTCAGACTCCTGGATTCGCCGCACAAAATGCATGTTGGTCTCATCAAAGGAGTCGTCCAGTTCAATGGTAGAACTCTCATTATCCCCATTGAATAGCTTGTCAAAGTACTCCCGCCATCTATGCTTAATCTCCTCGCCCTTCACCAAGAGTTGGCCTGCCACGTCCTTGATGCATTTGACTTGGCCAATATCCCTCGTATTCCTCTCTTGGATTTTTGCCAACTTATAGATGTCCATTTCGCCTTCCTTCGTTCCTCACCGTTGGTAGAGGTCCTCATATGTCCGACCCATTGCTTCACAAACAGCTCGCTTTGCGGCCTTCTTCGCCATCTTGTACTTCTCTATGTTGTCTGCACTCCTATCCAGGTATAGGCGTCTGAAGCAATCTTTCTTCTCTTTAATTGCCTTTTGGACATCATCATTCCACCACCAGGTACCCTTATCTTTGCTTCTCCTTCCCCTGGACACTCCAAACTCCTATGAGGCCACCTTACGAATGCAAGTCGCCATCTTCATCCACACATTGTCCGCATCTCCTCCTTCCTCCCAAGGGCTCTCCTTAATGACCCTCTCCTTGAACGCATGAGCTACCTCCCCCTTGAGCTTCCAACATTTTGTTCTAGCGACTTTGGCACGCTTATCCGGCTAGACATGAATCTGAAAAGCGGAAGTCAGCAACCACCAGCTTATGCTAGGGTACAACACTCTCTCCAGGTATCACCTTATAGTCTAGGCACGCCCACCTATCTTCTCTTCTTGAGAGGATGAAATCAATCTGGCTAGAGTGTTGGCCACTACTAAAAGTCACCAGATGTGATTCTCTCTTTCTATAGAGGGTGTTAGCTACAATCATGTTGTAGGCTAGAGCAAAGCTTAAGACATCTTCTCCTTCTTGATTCCTGATGCCATAGCCAAAGCCCCCATGCGCCCCTTCAAAACCTGTGTTAGATGTACCCACGTGGCCATTGAGGTCTCCTCCTATGAAGAGCTTCTCACCAATCGGTACACTCCTAACCATGTCTTCCAGGCCTTCCCAGAACTCCCTCTTGGTGTTCTCATTGTGGCCTACTTACGGGGCATACGCGCTGATAACATTGAGAACCAAGTCCTCAACTACCAGCTTGACCAGGATAATCCGGTCCCCACGTCTCTTGACGTCTACCACTCCATACTTGAGGCTCTTGTTGATAAAGATGCCTACGCCATTTTTTTTGCAGTTGTCCTCGTGTACCACAGCTTGAAGTCGGTATCCTCCACCTCCTTCGCCTTCTGTCCTCTCCATTTGGTTTCTTGGACGAAAAGGATATCAACACCTCTCCTTGCCGCTGCCTCAACTAGCTCCCGAAGCTTCCCTGTCAGAGACCCTACGTTCCAGCTACCTAAGCGAATCCTCCTAGGCTCGGCTAGCTTCCTTACCCTTCGCACTTGTCGAGTCAAATGCGAAGACCCTTGCTCATTTTCCACTACATCCGGGTGCCGATGTAGCACGCCACTAAGGATGCGACGACCCATTCCTCGCTCACTATCCATCGTATCTGGATCAAGATACAGCGCGCCCCTGGGGGTGACAGCCCGGCCCTTGCCCATTTTCTACCACACCCGGGTTCCGATGTGGCGCGTCGCTGAGAGGGTTACGCCCTAACGAAAATCTTTTGGGTTTCATCTCCATAAGAGTGGCTGAGTTTTTACGTTGGCTCGCCAAGCCTATCACAACCCTCCTCCTTTACCCGGGCTTGGGACCAGCTATGTTGAGACAACATAGGCGGAGTTGTTACCACATCAGCAGTTGAAGATATTGCCATAGTAGCAGCAGTAGAACATTCCGCAACAGAGAGAGCATTATCATGCTCAAGACATTTTCAACATGGTGGTTTGAATCCTTCCTGAGTGGAACTGATCTATTGAGCGCGGAGTGACTCGTTCTCCTTTGGAAGATCTTCATGAGCTGATCTCAAGTTCTCAAGCTCTTGCTTCCTTTGAATATAATCATAGGAGAGATTTTCATGAGTAGTTGAGGAGCGTTTCATGATGACTTTCAAGTTGCTCATACTTAACATGAAGAATTTTAATGTCTTCCATTAAGGACTGAGTTCGAGTCATTTCCACGTCCAACAGTTCATCGCTTTTGTCTAATAGTTTTTGAATATGTTACATGGCATCCTGTTGTTCAGTTGCAATTTTAGCAAGTGTTCTGTAGCTAGGTTTAGATTCACATTCAGAGTCATCTTCACTTGATGTTTAAAAGTAACCATTGCATGAGTTTACCTTGGCACCATGTGCCATGAAGCAATAGGTAGGAGAAGATGGCTCAGGTTCGGGAATCATCGCTTTGAGAGACTCCTTGAATTCGAGGAACCATGGGTCCTGACATGTTCGATGACCTTCATAGACGTCAGAGATCTGGTCCCATATAAGCTTTGCATTGCATAGATGCATGACGCGCCTGAACTCGTCCCTTGACAGACAGGAGCATATAACAACATTCGCCTTTGTATCCAAAAGGGTGTACTTCTGAATATCGTCAGCATGCGCCATCTTGCATAAATCAGTGAGACCAATCTCCGTGACAGTCCAAAGCTCACTATCCATAGCTAGAAGGCGCTTCCTCATCATAGCCTTCCATCGGGGATAATCATGACTATCGAAAATGGGGCACGCAGCGGAGACTTTGATTGTCCCTGCAGTCGAAATAGCTAAAACTCCAGGTGGTTAAACCGAATCAAACAGAACAAGGGAGTACCTTGCTCTGATACTAATTGAAAGTGCTAGTTATCGACTAGAGGGGGTGAATAGGCGATTTTATGGAAGTCTTCAAAACACGGGGGCTTTGAAGACAGACAGTAGAAATGAACCTATTAATATGCAGCGGAAGGTAGACAACACTAGACAAGCCATAGTCAAGTAAGCAATGAAGTGAAAGCACGAAGACTATCAGCAGCTAGGTAGTATGGATCAGGATGAAAGATAGTATGAAGCCAAACAACAACAGTCTTCACACAATGAAGTCAATCAGATCATGCAAGAAGGCCATGACTTCACGAAGACAAACTATAAGTAAAGAGAGGTAAAGGATAGAACCAGTTGCTTGGTGAGGACAAGGATTTGTTGGACCAGTTCTAGTTGTTGTGACAACTATACGTCTTGTTAGGGAGGCTGATATCCAACTCAGAAGACCGCGTCTTCACCTTATTCCCCTTGAGCTAAGGACACATAGTCCTCACTCAATAACTCTGGTAAGTCTTCAAGGGACACTTCCAAACCTTCACAGACTTTGTTCACCGGCAATCCACAATGACTCTTGGATGCTCAGAACACGACGACTAACTGGCTGGAGGATTCACAGTCCTCAAGTGTAACAAGTCTTTAGGTCACACAGACAGAAAGACTTCAATGATGCCTAACACTCTTTGGCTCTGGGTGTTTAGGGATTTGACCTCGCAAGGATTTCTCTCTCAAATGCTTCAGAGGTGGGTTCCTCTCAAACGACAAAAGCCGTGCACTAACTCTGAGAAGCCACCAATTTATGGTGTAGGGGGTGGGCTATTTATAGCGAAGAGGCAACCCGACCTGATTTGTCCGAAATGACCCTGGGTCACTAAGGAACTGACATGCGTCCAACCGTCAGATTTCAAACACACGCGGCAGCTTGACTTGGGCTACAAGTAAAGCTGACTCATCCAGCTCTGGATAAGATTTGCTCTCATTGTCTTCACTCGAAGACATAGGATTTGGTTGAGCATCACTTCAGCCACTCTGACTTTGTTCACTTGGACCCCACTTAACAGTGCGGTGGTTCCTATGACTCAACAAAGAAGAAAAGGAAACTACGAAACAACTATGTCTTCGCACTCCATAGTCTTCACGTGAATGTCTTCTCGAGTCATAATCTTTGTTGTGAATATCTTCACAGACCACCATTGTCTTCAATGTCTTCACACATTTTTAGGGGTCATCTCTGGTAGGTAAATCGAATCAATGAGGGACTTCTACCTGTGTTATCCTGCAATTCTCACAAACACATTAGTCCCTCAACCAAGTTTGTCGTCTATACTCCAAAACCAACTAGGGGTGGCACTAGATGTACTTACAGTATCACTGTTGGAGAAACTAGAAATATCACACAAGCAACCGTAGGGAGCATTCACTTTCCTGCCATACATTATTTTGCTCTCTTTATCGGTAGGTGTGTTAATGGTAAACATGAGCTTCGTCATGTTTGCGTCCCTGATCTTAGTATCCTCAGGTGTGTGGTGTTAGGTGATAAACGATATAATTTGGGAGCCATTATTGCTAGAAGGTTACACCTTAATACTAAAGATGGAGATTTATTTGGTGGGATTTATGCAACTCATTTAGCTAACTATTTGAATGTACCTATTAGAAGTTATGATATTGAGGTGCCACCTGCTTTTCTGGATTATGAGGCTATGGTACGCCACCAGTTTCTTAAGAGGAACGAACAGATCCTCTAGTACCAACTAATCTTTGATAAATGGTGTGCCGTCCTTGTTACACTTGCAGCTCCCGCTTTCTTTAACTTTCAAGCAAAGGGATGACATTTTATAACTAGAGAGGAGGTAGACGAGTATGAGAGAGCAACGGAGGCTGCTCGCCTCCATGCTGCAGCCCTTCACGCAGTAGCAGATGCATCTCAATACAACCCCAACTACAACTTTGGATATCCACCAGACCAGTGGCCTTAGACCAACTTAGGCCAAAAGCCTAAGCTTGGGAGTACATATTTCTCACCGACATTACATTCATGGTCACACACTTAGTTCAGTTGTCGGTGCTCATACTTTTTTATTGTATTATCCATGATAGTTTATTTCTTTTTATTGCCTTCTTCTTGTGTGTTTGATAAACCTTAAGAAAAACCAAAAAAATAGTGGTAGTAAGTTTACTTTCTATGCATGCTTAGTAGTAGTATTAAAACAAAACCCAAAAAGATTTCCTATTCTTGTTTTGCTTGTTGGGAGCTTTCCCATGTAAATATTTTTTCTCGTTCTTGTTTTACTTTCTTCAAAAAAACAAAAACTCTAAAAATATTGCAGTGTGTTTCTTTGAAGTTCTTTTCTTTTCTTTGGGGGTCGAGAGGAGAAGACCGCGATGAAAATGTTGAGTGGATCTCATATGCATTATTGTTGATCTAACAAAGAGCCCATATTACCTTGTCTTCTCCTTTGAATAAATGTTTGCAGATTCCAGCTTAGTCCAATGCACGTGCACTCTTATTATTATCCACACCGTTCGGTCATGCAAGTGAAAGACAATAATGACGATATATGATGAAATGATTGAGATGAGGAAAAGCTGGTATGAACTCGACCTATCTTGTTTTTGTAAATATGATTAGTTCCTCATTCCTGATTCAGCCTATAATGAATGAAACATGTTTGCAATGACAATTAGAGATTATAGTTACTCATGCCATGCTTAATTATCTAGGAGTTTATAATGGTTTACCTTGCGTGCCAACAAGGAAATTAAAATGGTTTTGATGTAGTAAGATAGGATGGTATCCTCCTTTGAATGATTCGAGTGGCTTGACTTGGCACATGTTCATACATGTAGTTAAAACAACATCAACATAGCCTCTATGATATTTATGTTCATGGTGATTTATATCCTACTCATGCTCGCACTTAATGTTGGTTAATCTCATTGCATGTTTATGATTGTTGTCGCTCTCTAGTTGGTCGCTTCCTAGTCTCTTTCTATCCTCCACTTTTACTAAGCGGGAATACTGCTTGTGCATCCACTTCCATAAACGCCAAAGTTGTTCCATATGAGTCCACCATACCTACCTATATGCGGTATTTACCTGCCGTTCCAAGTAAATTTACATGTGCCAAACTCTAAACCTTCAAATAATAATATGTTCTGTATGCTCGAATAGCTCATGTGTCAACTAGGGTTGCCAATATCATCCATGCTAGGTGGGTTATTCTCACGATGAGTGGACTCCGCTGATCATTCACGAGAAAATGGCTGGTAACCGGGATGCCCAGTCCAATGCTCAAATAAAATCAAATCAAAATAATTGCAAACAAAACTCCCCCAGGATTGTTATTAGTTGGACGGCACCCATTGTTTCGGACCAGCCGTGGAGTGTGCTTGTTGGTGGTGGGCGAGTATAAACTTTACCATTCTGTTTGGGAACCACCTATAATGTATGTAGCATGGAAGATACCGAGATCTCTTAGTTGTTATGTTGACAATGAAAGCATACCGCTCAAAATATTATTCATCTCTATTTCAAAACTCGAGCTCTGGCACCTCTGCAAATCCATGCTTCTCTCTGCAAAGGGCCTATCTATTTACTTTTATTGTTGAGTCATCATCCTCTTATAAAAAGCACCAGTTTGAGAGCACCACTATCATTTGTACGCATTGTTATTAATTTATATTGAGTATGACTGTGATTGGATCTCTTTTACCATGAATTACAATGTCTAGTCAGTCCTTGATCTTCAGGGGTGCTCTGCATTTATGTTTTGCGGTCTCAGAAAGGGCTAGCGAGATACCATCTTATTATATTATATCATGATTGTTTTGAGAAAAGTGTTGTCGACCAAGATTTATTATTATTGCTCGCTAGTTGATTATGCCATTGATATGAGTAAACGTGAGACCTAAATGTTATTGTGAATATGGTTAGTGTTGGGGAACATAGTAATAATTAAAAAATTCCTATGTTTCACCAAGGTCAATCTAGGAGATGCTAGCAACGAGAGAGAGAGAGAGAGAGAGATGGAGTGCATCTTCATACCCTTGAAGATAGCTAAGCGGAAGCGTTACAAGAACGCGGTTGTTGGAGTCGTACTCGTGGTGATTCAAATCACGGAAGATCCGATCCAAGCGCCGAACGGAAGGCGCCTCCGCGTTCAACACACGTATAGCCCAAGGGTGTCTCCTCCTTCTTGATCCAACAAGGGGAGAGGAGAAGTTGAGGGAGAGCTCCGGCAGCACTACGACGTGGTGGTGGAGCTTGCGGTTCTCCGGCAGGGCTTCGCCAAGCACTACGGAGGAGGAGGTGTTGGAGGAGGGAAGGGCTGCCCCCCACCCCCCACCCCCACTATTTATAGGGGGAAGGGAAGAGGGGGTCGTCCCCCCTAGATGCATCTAGAGGGGGGTAGCGGCCAGGAGGGGAGACTTGCCCCCCAAGCAAGGTGGGAGGTGCCCCCTCCCCTAGATTCCAACCCTAGGTGCCTTGGGCCCTTGGGGGCGCACCAGCCCACTAGGGGGCTGGTTCCCTCCCATATTTAGCCCATTAAGTCCTTTGGGGCAGGTGGCCCCACCCGATGGACCCCCAGACACCTTTCGGTGGTCCCGGTACAATACCGATAACCCTAGAAACCATTCCGGCGACTGAAATTGGACTTCCCATATATAATTCTTCACCTCTGGACCATTCTGGAACTCCTCGTGACGTCCGGGATCTCATTGGGAACTCCTAACAACCTTTGGTAACCACATACAATTTCCCATAACAACTCTAGCGTCACCGAACTTTAAGTGTGTAGACCCTACGGGTCCGGGAACCATGCAGACATGACCGAGACATCTCTCCGGCCAATAACCAAACGCGGGATCTAGATACCCATGTTGGCTCCCACATGTTCCACAATGATCACATCGGATGACCACGATGTCGGGGTTTCAATCAATCCCTATACAATTCCCTTTGTCCATCGGTATGTTACTTGCCCGAGATTCGACCGTGGGTGTCCCCATACCTAGTTCAATCTCGTTACCGGCAAGTCTCTTTACTCGTTCCGTAATGCATGATCATGTGGCTAACTCCTTAGTCACATTGAGCTTGTTATGATGATGCATTATTGAGTGGGCCCAGAGATACCTCTCCGTCATATGGAGTGACAAATCCCAGTCTCGATTCGTGCCAACCCAACAAACACTTTCAGAGATACCTGTAGTGCACCTTTATAGCCACCCAGTTACGTTGTGACGTTTGATACACCCAAAGCATTCCTACGGTATCCGGGAGTTGCACAATCTCATGGTCTAAGGAAATGATACTTGACATTAGAAAAGCTATAGCAAATGAACTACACGATCTTGTGCTATGCTTAGGATTGGGTCTTGTCCATCACAGCATTCTCCTAATGATGTGATCTCGTTATCAACGACATCCAATGTCCATGGTTAAGAAACCACAACCATTTTTGATCAACGAGCTAGTCAACTAGAGGCTCACTAGGGACATGTTGTGGTCTATGTATTCACACATGTATTATGGTTTCTGGTTAATACAATTATAGCATGAACAATAGACAATTATCATGAACAAGGAAATATAATAATAACCATTTTATTAAAGCCTCTAGGGCATATTTCCAACAGTCTCCCACTTGCACTAGAGTCAATAATCTAGTCACATTGTGATGAATCGAACACCCATAGAGTTCTGGTGTTGATCATGTTTTGCTCGTGAAAGAGGTTTAGTCAATGGATCTGCGACATTCAGATCTGTATGCACTTTACAATTATCTATGTCTCCATCTTGAATATATTCACGAATGGAGTTGAAGCGATGCTTGATGTGCCTGCTCTTCTTGCGAAACCTGGGCTCCTTGGCAAGGACAATAGCTCCATCGTTGTCACGGAAGAGAGTCATCGGGCCCGACGCATTGGGAATTACTCCTAGGTCAGTGATGAACTCCTTCATCCAGACTGCTTCCTATGCTACCTCCGAGACAGCTATGTACTCAGCTTCACATGTAGATCCCTCCATGACGCTTTGCTTGCAACTGCACCAGCTGACTGCCCCATCATTCAAAATTTACACGTATCTGGTTTGTGACTTGGAGTCATCCAGATCTGTGTCGAAGCTAGCATAGACGTAACCCTTTACGATGAGCTCTTTGTCACCTCCTTAAATGAGAAACATATCCTTAGTCATTTTCAGGAACTTCAGGATATTCTTGACCATTGTCCAGTGTTCCATACCGGGATCACTTTGGTACCTCCCTACCAAACTTATGGCAAGGTTCCCATCAAGTCTGGTACACAACATGGCATACATAATAGAACCTATGGCTGAGGCATAGGGATGACACTCATATTTTCTCTATCTTCTGCCAAGGTCGGGCATTGAGCTGCGCTCAATCTCACACCTTGCAATACTGGCAAGAACCCCTTCTTAGACTGATACATATTGAACTTCTTCAATATCTTGTCAAGGTATGTGCTTTGTGAAATACCAATGAGGCGTCTCGATCTATCTCTATAGATCTTGATGCCTAATATGTAAGTAGATTCTCCAAGGTCCTTCATTGAAAAACACTTTTTCAAGTAGGCCTTTATGCTTTCCAAAAGTTCTATATCATTTCCTATCAACAGTATGTCATCCATGTATAATATGAGAAATGCTACAGAGCTCCCACTCACTTTCTTGTAAATACAGGCTTCTCCATAAGTGTGTATAAACCCAAACGCTTTGATCATTTCATCAGAGCGAATGTTCCAACTCCAAGATGCTTGCACCAGCCCATAGATGGAGCACTGGAGCTTGCATACCTTGTTAGCATTCTTAGGATCGACAAAACCTTCCGGCTGCATCATATACAATTCTTCCTTAAGGAAACCGTTAAGGAATGTCATTTTTTGACGTCCATTTGCCATATCTCATAATCATAGAATGCGGCATTTTCCATATCTCATAATCAAAGATGTCATGCAAGTTCTTTTCCATAAGCACGTGTGACTATATTCGGAATACATGACTACATTATATTGATGAACTGGAGCTAGTTCTGTGTCACCCTATGTTATAACCGTTGCATGATGAATGCCATCTGACATAATTATCCATCATTGATCCATTGCCTACAAGCTCATTTCATATTGATCTTTGCTTCGTTACTTTTCCGTTGTCACTGTTCTGATTGCTACAAAACTACTACTGTTACTTTTGCCACTGTTACCATTACTTCCATACTACTTTGCTACTAAATACTTTGCTGCAGATATTAAGTCTTTCAGGTGTGGTTGAATTGACAACTCAGCTGCTAATACTTGAGAATATTCTTTGGCTCCCCTTGTGTCGAATCAATAAATTTGGGTCGAATACTCTACCCTCGAAAACTGTTGTGATCCCCTATACTTGTGGGTTATCACCTACAGCCAGCTGGTGCCGGCTACGGTGCCCCCCTCGCATTGCCGCCTCTTGGTGGTTATGGCCCGCCCGCCTAGGCGCCACCCTATGGAGCTCCTGCCATCGCCGGTACATGCGCCGTGGTATCCTGCCCTCCTGGCTGCCTTGCACTCTGCGCCGTCACCAAGTAACTATGGCGGTGGAGGCGACTGGTACATGGACTCAGGTGCTACTGCGCACATGACAGCTCATCCTGGTAACCTAACCTCCTCCATTCCAGTTAACACACCCACTCGTATCACCATTGGCAACGGTTCTTCTTTACCTATCACTCATGTCGGTAGCACTAGCTTTCCTTCTAGTTCCACACCTATTACTATGTCTAATGTCCTTGTTTCACCTGACCTAGTGTAACATCCCAAATTTTCAATTTGGAATGTTATACATATGACATCATATTGCATATCATATTTTATTGCATTTGGTTTTGCGATCCTAGAAAATCCTAAGCAACTCAAGGACCCACGGAGAGAGTTGGGGATTTCACGATTTTCATATTTGAATTTTTTTCAAATATTGGAAAGAGGATCATTTTGGTTCTATTATTTTTCTCTCCAAAAATATTTCATCATAAAAATATACGAGAGGAGATAATATGACTTCTCCAAACTAAATGAAATATTGGAGGAAAAATATTAAAATCAAATAAATAATTTTATTTGGATTTTATTGCTATTTTATTTGAATTAGAAAAATATGCATTTTTTCAAAATTGCATTCTTAGCCCAAATAAATGTTCACTTTGTCCAAAATATTATTAGAGGACCGTGAAAATTTATTTCATGATTTTTGGACTTCCTTTGGTATTTCTTTTATTTATTTTAATCTGTTCGTTTTAAAAAAACGCGCACCGACCTACCGGGCCGTGTCCGACCCGGACACTGCCGCTAGGCCTTTATAAGGTGAGGCCGAGCCGCCCCAGCCCACCCAGCCACCCCGCCGCCCAAACCCTAGCACCATCCGCGCTGCCGCCGCGCCGGTTCTCGCTGGAGCCGCCGCTGTTGACCGCATTGACCGGTCGGTTTTCTCTCGGTTAACCCCGATTTTTTTAGGTTTCCAGTTTATTTTCTTAGATTGTTTTTTTCGTCGGTTTATTTGCTTAGTGGACGTTCGTCCGATTGTTCGTTTAAACGAACGTTGTTCGCCGGCTAGGTTCAGACAGCGAACGTTCGTTCGTTAGTCTTTTATTTTTATTTTATTTTCGGCCAGGGACCTATCCGCGATTATTTTTATCGTAGATTAGCCCCTGATCTTCAAACCCTCGTAACTTTTCAACCGTTTGTCCAAATCCAGTGAAACCAACGCCAAAATCTTCGTCTCGAGCCCCTCTTTATGCTTAATCAACTTGAACAAGGTTTGATAATTTAAAATTTGGTTTCTAGCAGATTTGTTTTCGATGTTCTTTTGGCCGTAGTTTAAATTCCGTAGCTCCAGTTTGATTGATTCTTTTTGGAGATCGAATCTCTTTAGTTGAGTTTTCAGATTCGATCTTCTTACTGCAGTTTTACCCGTGCATCTTTGCTTGATTGCTTATGTACGCTATTGTTTGTTGGCGATAGAATTCCCGGAGTGCCCAGCGTGCTACTACGAGTCACTAGGTTTTGCGGATCATCAGCAAGGCAAGTAACACTTTGATCATACTCTTTTCTTACCCAGTTTTATGCATTAGTTACAACCCTCAAACAATGCATGAGTAGGATCTCTTAACATGTGGGTCTTGGGAAGTAGATGATGAGGTAAAACCTATTGCCCTTTTATTATCAAACCCTTCAGAGTTACTTCTATGTTATGCTTATATCGTAGACGTGGATTGGGTTTGAGAGTATCCATGACAGATGTGAGGTTGTTAATTAATGGTTAACTTAAGGTGGCTACTTAAACACACATCTGGGTGGATTGGTTGCGGGCACCTGGAGAATCCAGTGTTGTCCTAGGATATCCCGGTGTACCTGTGTGATCATCCTATGGTTCGCCACCCAGGCTCAAAGGGATCATAAGATTATTCATGCTAGAAACTTCCATGTGCAGCCACAAGCTATTATGGGCTCTAGCATAGTGGAGTAAGTTGCATGACCTCTTCCAGTGGTAGGCTAGCAGATGTAGGGGATGTAGGTTGGTACGGTCTACCCGGGGTTAGAGTTAATGCTTCTGAAAACTGTGTCTCGGTCATCCGTTTCTCAAACACCATGTAGTGCGAGAAATCCAACGGAGGAGATCGAGTCTTGTGGGGGAAAGTGCGCAAACCTTTGCAGAGTGTACAAACTAATCATGGTTAGCCGTGTCCCCGGTTATGGATCTTGAGTATCTGGATCTTGGATTATCATATTCTCATCACTCTATTACTTAATTTGTTGGGTTGTTAATTACTTTCTAATTGGGATTGAGTTGGAGGAACCTTCTCAATGTTTAACAACTACCATGATAGTTAAATAAAATATATTCCTTTGTTGTAGGGAAAAATTGGCTTTTCGCAAAAACATTATAACCATAGAGCCTCCACCAGCCATATATGCATGTAGTGATAGCATTTACCTGTTCATTGCTCTACTGTGTTATATTGCCAGCATATTCCATGTGCTAACCCGTTTTCGGGATGCAACATATCATGTTGCGGACTTTTCAGACGAAGAGTAAGGTGCGCTAGGTCGTTTGTCATGCACTCAGCCATGCCGTTGGAGTTGATGGACTCACTTTATCTTCCAAGCCTTCCGCTGTTATCGTATTTAGATGGCCTTAAGCCATATTATTTGTAATAAGTTCTCTTTGAGACTATCGATGTAATAAGTGTGTGATTGCTACTTTGTTATAAATCCTTTGAGTACTGTGTGTGTCAGCATTACCGATCTAGGGATGACACTTATGCACGGAGACTTGACCATCTGAGATCGGGTCGCTACAAGATGGTATCAGAGTACACGCTGAATGTAGGACACGACCACTAAGATGAGCCATAGGTCACTCTTCTCTACTCATTTCTGACTCCTCTCCATCTTCTACTCTTTAGGATGGCAGACTCAAGGAACATGTTTGCATAGCCGGATGAAGACACACCTTTTGGATGACACTTGAAGGAAGTCACTAGGTACCTGAACATTGGAATACAAAGCTTCACCGGGACCTACACTGCCACTTTACCAGAAGAGGAGCGCTGGATGATTCGAGTTCAAGTACCCAGAAGGACATTCATGCTAGTAACTGAGCCCATAGAGTTTTCCTTTGGTGCACCAACCTGGAGTCTAGGCAAGAGCATGGCAACCCACATTGCTATGGGATGCATCAGAGAAGTCTACAAACAGGAGCTGAAGGGCACTATCTACCAGATATGTGGGCGCCGAGATGAGCAATGGGAGATGATCAGCACCAGGAGGGACAGGTCCATTGCAGCTTTCATCCAGGAGTTAAACCAGCACATTCGTCGGTAGGAGAACAAGATGTGCGCAAGCATGATAGACTTGAAGAAGGCGATGACCAGGAACATGGAGCTAGAAGAGGAACTCAAGTCTACACGCGACGGATACGAGGAAGAAATCGCAATACTAGTGGAGATGAATGACGACCTGACAAGGAAGCTCGGAGTATTCATGGGAGACCCCGCGCCAGGAGGAGATGACGATCAATCCAAGGACATTCGTTATGAAGACTACATCATCATCGACGACACCGACTCCGACCCCGACAGTAGTGATGATGATTATGAAGACGAAGCTGGAGCAGATATCATGGAGTCTTCCACCGATCAAAATTTCTGGATGACCACCATATGATCAGTAGTATTTCCCCATGTAAATAGTATAGTCCGAGGACTGTAACGGTAGTTAGATCGATTGTATGCCCTTGCTTGAAATTGATTTGGTGTGATATGATTGTGTTTGACTCATGTGCATATGGGTAGTGTTTTCTCACTAGACCTCTTTCTATTCTAATCTCTCCCCTCTAAACCCATCAGATGCCTCCGAGGCGTGACCCCGGATTTGCCTTCCTACTGGAGCTCACTCAGTTGATCCAACAGTAGAATACACGGATGTAGTTGCTAGTCCGGAACTAAGGCAACAACAACAACAACAACCCACCGCCACCCCCTCTAGTTGACAACTTAGCCCGCTTTCTAAGGCTACAACCGCCGATGTTTTCCAGTAGCACCGAACCAATAGTTGCTGATGATTGGCTACGCAGGATTGGAAAGGAGTTGACCACCGCAGGTTGCACAGATGCGGAGAAGGTGCATTTTGCCACACACCAATTGGATGTACCTGCAGCATCATGGTGGGAGAATTACACAGCCACTTTTCCTATAGCCAATGTCACTTGGGAACAGTTTCAGCAAGCGTTCCACACTGCTCATGTTTCAACCGGAGCTATGAGCATGAAGAAGCGTGAGTTTCGCAACTTACGCCAGGGCAACCATACTGTGGGGCAGTACGTGGATGAGTTTAGCAAGTTAGCTCGTTCCCAGATGACGTGGCCATAGATGCCACGAAACAGGAGAAGTTTATGGAAGGGCTGAATGATGAGATGAGTATGTAGCTAATGGTGGCAACATTTAATAACTACCAGGAGTTGGTAGATAAGGCTCTTATGATTGAAGGGAAGTAGCAGCAGATTGAGAGCCGCAAAAGGAAGTATGGACAAGGGAAGTACAATTCAGGGACGCAGCACAAGCCTCGTTTTTTTCCGAACTCCGGAGGATTTACCCATAACAATGGAGGCCAAACCCCCAATGGAGGGAGTTTGCATAACCACAGTGGCCCCAGGAATGGAAACGAGAATGGAGCAGGCAGTAATCAGAACCGCTCTAACCCGGCCACACCCGCCAAGAGGGATATAAGTCATGTTACTTGCTGAGGGAGTCCTGGATTAGGGGGTATCCAGACAGCCGGACTATATCCTTTGGTCGGACTGTTGGACTATGAAGATACAAGATTGAAGACTTCGTCCCGTGTCCAGATGGGACTCTCCTTGGCGTGGAAGGAAAGCTTGGCAATATGGATATGTAGATCTCCTTCCTTGTAACCGACTCTGTGTAACCCTAGCCCCCTCCGGTGTCTATATAAACTGGAGGGTTTTAGTCCGTAGGACAACATACAATCATACCATAGGCTAGCTTCTAGGGTTTAGCCTCTCCGATCTCGTGGTAGATCTACTCTTATACTACTCGTATTATCAAGAATAATCAAGCAGGACGTAGGGTTTTACCTCCATCAAGAGGGCCCGAACCTGGGTAAAACATCGTGTCCCCTGCCTCCTGTTACCATCCTCCTTAGACGCACAGTTCGGGACCCCCTACCCGAGATCCGCCGGTTTTGACACCGACACTTGCTTCAAGTGCGGGAAGACTGGACATTACGCCACTGAATGTCCTAAAGCAAAGAATGGAAATGGAAATGGAAGCTCTGGGAAGAAGCCCAACCCTTTCAACAAGGGACAGGTTGAAGAGCAGCCAGATGCAGTTATCGGTAAGTTTTTGGTTAAGTCATTTACCGCTCTCGTTCTTTTTGATACTGGTGCATCGCATTCATACATTTCAAGGGGATCTGTGGACAAGTTTAAGTTACCCACCTTAGCACTTAGGACACCCTTGCTAGTAAGCTCACCAGGTGCAGAGTATATGGCCAACAGATGGTGTGAACGGTTACCCTTAAACATTGGCAGCCATGTTTTCCCCTCAGACCTAATAATTCTGGAGTCACAAGGATTGGATGTGATACTGGGTATGGATTGGCTATCAAAGTATGGAGGAAACATTGATTGTGCTAGTAGGTCAATTCTGCTCACCACCCCGGAGGTGAAAAGGATTAAGTATGTATCCAGGCATACACCAAAGAGGACTCACGTAAACTCCATCACGGGCGTTGTTCAAGAGGAGGTGCCTATAGTAAAGGATTACCCGTATGTATTTCCAGAGGAACTACTAGGCATGCCACTGGATCGAGACGTTGAGTTTTCGATGGAGCTATTGCCAGGCACCGGACCAATATCTAAGAGACCATACCGGATGCCCGCAAATGATCTGGATAAAGGTTACATTCGACGAAGCTCGCAACATGGGGAGCCCAGTGCTCTTGGTTGAGAAGAAGGATAAATCTCTGAGAATGGTGGTTGACTATCGTGCATTGAATGAAGTGACGACCAAGAACAAGTACCACTGTCGATGCTCAATGATTTGTTTGACCAGCTGCAAGGAGCTAAAGTATTTTCCAAGACCGATCTACGATCAGGGTACCACCAGCTGAAGATCCAAGAACAGGATATACCTGAGACAGCTTTCACCACAAGGTACGGGCTATATGAGTACACGGTTATGTCATTTGGATTGACTAACGCCCCTACCTATTTCATGAGTATGATGAATAAGGTGTTCATGGAGTTCTTGGATAAGTTTGTCGCGGTGTTCATTGATGATATTCTGGTATACTCGAAAAATGAAGAGGAGCACAAGGAGCATTTGCATTTAGTTCTCGAGAAGCTCAGGGAACATCGGTTATATGCCAAGTTCAGCAAATGTGAGTTTTGGTTGAAGGAAGTTGGATTTCTTGGACATTTTATATCTAGAGAAGTTATAGCAGTAGACCCTACTAAGGTTCAGCAAGTCACTGAGTGGTTGGCACCCACCTCAGTTGGAGAGATCCGCAGTTCTCTTGGACTCGCGAGATATTATCGGAGATTCATTGAGAATTTCTCTAAGATTGCGAAGCCCATGACGGAGTTGCTGAAGAAGAACACCAAGTTCAAATGGACCGAAGAATGTGAGGCCAGTTTTCAGGAGTTGAAGAAACATTTGACTATAGCCCCAGTGCTGATTCTGCCAGATATACGCAAGGATTTCCAAGTGTATTGTGACGCATCTCGCTTAGGACTTGGAGGTGTACTTATGCAAGACGGACGCGTTGTTTCGTATGCCTCACATCAGCTTCGACTGCATGAGTTGAATTATGCCACGCATGATTTGGAGTTAGCAGCTGTAGTACATGCACTCAAGACCTAGAGACATTTTCTTATTGGAAACCATTGTGATGTGTACACGGATCATAAGAGTTTGAAGTACCTTTTCACTCAGAAGGAGCTGAATCTCAAGCAGAGGAGATGGTTGGAGCTCATAAAGGACTATGATTTGAAGCTGCATTATCATCCAGGAAAGGCTACTGTCGTAGCAGACGCTTTGAGCCGGAAGAGTTATGTTAATACTCTCTTAACGGGAGGGTTACCAAAGGAGTTAGCCGAGGATCTCCAGGAACTTCGTTTGGAGATAGTTCCTAAGGTTTTGTTGCAGCATTGGAGGTTCAGTCAACATTATTGGGAAAGATTTGAGAAGCTCAGAAGGATGACAAAGAAATTGCCGAGATAAAGGAGAAAATGAGCAAGGGAAAGGCCAAAGGTTTTCATGAGGATGAGCACGACACCTTGTGGTTTGAGGACCGTGTTTATGTACCCAATAATGCAGAGATTAGGAAGTTGATACTACAGGAGGCTCATGATCGCCATACTCGATACACCCCGGAAACACCAAGATGTATTTGGATTTGAAGGGGAGTTTCTGGTGGACAGGAATGAAGAAAGATATTGCCGAGTATGTAGCGGTATGTGATGTATGTCAAAGAGTGAAGGCAGAACATCAGAAGCTAGCCGGATTACTGCAGCCTAGCCGATACCCAAATGGAAGTGGGATAAGCTTGGCATGGATTTTATCACCGGATTACCCAGGACCCGACGGGATATGACTCTATCTGGGTAGTAGTTGATCGGTTGACCAAGGTGGCTCACTTTATCCCAATGAAAACCACCTATATGAGTGCGAAACTGGCCAGGATATACATGACTAGAATCATATGTCTGCATGGAGTTCCAAGGACCATCGTATCAGATAGAGGAACACAGTTCACTTCAAAGTTTTGGCATCAGCTGCACCAGATTTTGGGGACTAGACTAGACTTTAGTACCGCCTTTCATCCACAGACAGATGGACGGACCGAGAGAGTCAATCAGATTCTGGAAGACATGTTGAGAGCTTGTGCGCTGGATTATGGATCTAGTTGGGATGACAATTAGCCTTACGCGGAGTTCTCATACAACAATAGCTACCAGGCCAGTTTGAAGATGGATGGAGGTGCAAGACACCGTTGATGTGGGATGAAGTTGGAGACCGTCAGTTGTTCGGACCAGATTTAATTAAAGAGTCAGAAGAGAAGGTTAAGCTGATTCGAGACAGACGGGAGGTAGCTCAGTCCAGGTAGAAGAGTTATGCGGAATCGAAATGCAAGGAGGTAGTCTATGAAATTGGAGATAGAGCCTATCTTCGTGTGTCACCTCTGCGAGGAGTTAAACGTTTTGGAGTTAAGGGAAAGTTAGCCCCAAGATTTGTAGAACCATACCGAGTTTTGTAACGTATGGGAGAAGTAGACTACAAGTTGGAGTTACCCGAAGGACAGTCAGGAGCTCATGATGTGTTTCACGTTTCCCAGTTGAAAAAATGCCATGCAGAGATGGCCGATATCCCTCTGATAGATACAGTGCCTCTGGAAGCAATTCAGTTGGATAGTGATTTGACTTATGAGGAGAAACCAGTCAAGATTCTCGAGTTTGCCAGCCGAGTCACACGCAGTAAGATTATCAAGTTTTGCAAAGTTCAGTGGAGCCACCATACCAAGGATGAAGCCACCTGGGAATGAGAGGATGATCTACGGAAAGACCACCCACACCTATTTTCTAGCCAACCCGAATCTCGAGGGCGAGATTCATCTTAAGGGGGGTAGGTTTGTAACATCCCAAATTTTCAATTTGGAATGTTATGCATAGGACATCATATTGCATATCATATTTTATTGCATTCGGTTTTGCGATCCTAGAAAATCCTAAGCAACTCAAGGACCCACGGAGAGAGTTGGGGATTTCACGATTTTCATATTTGATTTTTTTCAAACATTGGAAAGAGGATCATTTTGGTTTTATTATTTTTCCCTCCAAAAATATTTCATAATAAAAATATATGAGAGGAGATAGTATGACTTCTCCAAACTAAATGAAATATTGGAGGAAAAATGTTAAAATCAAAAATAATTTTATTGCTATTTTATTTGAAATAGAAAAATATGCATTTTTTCAAAATTGCATTCTTAGCCCAAATAAATGTTCACTTTGTCTGAAATATTATTAGAGGACCATGAAAATTTATTTCAGGATTTTTGGACTTCGTTTAGTATTTATTTTATTTATTTTACACCGTCCATTTCTTTAAAAAAGAAAAACGTGCACCGACCTACCGGGCCGTGTCTGATCCGGACACTGCCGCCAGGCCTTTATAAGGCGAGCCCGAGCCGGCCCAGCCCACCCAGCCGCCCAAACCGTGGCGCCGCTCATGCCGCCGCTGCGACCCGCTGCCGTCCCGCCCGTGCCGCGCCGCCGCGCCGGATCTCGCCGGAGCCGCCGCCGTTGACCGCGTTGACCAGTTGGTTTTCTCTCGGTTAACCCTGTTTTTTTAGGTTTTCGGTTTATTTTCTTAGATCTTATTTTCGGCGGTTTACTTGCTTAGCGGACGTTCGTCCGATCGTTTGTTTAAACGAACGTTGTTCGCCGGTTAGGTTTTTATTTTTTTCTTTTTATTTTATTTTTTGGCCAGAGATCTATCCGTGATTATTTTTATCGCAGATTAGCCCCTGATCTTCAAACCCTCAACTTTTCAACCGTTTGTCCAAATCCAGTGAAACCAACGCCAAATTCTTTGTCTCGAGCCCCTCTTTCTGTTTAGTCAACTTGAACAATGTTTTGATAATTTAAAATTTTGTTTCTAAAAGATTTGTTTTTGAACTTCTTTTGACCGTAGTTTAAATTCCATAGCTCCGATCTGATTGATTCTTTTTTTTTGACTGTGAACTGTGGGGCAAAACCCCCATAGCAGATCAAAACTTTATTGAAAAAAATAACAGATACAACAAGTTGATTACAAGGAGTAACCAGGTTACAAGGAACAAAAAAGAAAAGAGAAAGCCCGAATCTCTTAAGTTGAGTATTCAGATTTGATCTTCTTACTTGAGTTTTACACGTGCATCTTTGCTTGATTGCTTATGTATGCTATTGTTTGCTTGCGATAGAATTCCCGGAGTGCGCAGCGTGCTACAACGAGTCACTAGGTTTTGCGGATCACCAGCAAGGCAAGTAACACTTTGATCATACTCTTTTCTTACCCAGTTTTAAGCATTAGTTACAACCCTCAAACAATGCATGATTAGATCTCTTAACATGTGGGTTTTGGGAAGTAGATGATGAGGTAGAACCTATTGCCCCTTTATTATCAAACCCTTAGGAGTTACTTCTACGTTATGCTTATATCGCCATGCTATGCTCGTAGCCATGGATTGGGTTTGAGAGTATCCATGACAGATGTGAGGTTGTTAATTAATGGTTAACTTAAGGTGGCTACTTAAACACACATCTGGGTGGATTGGTTGCGGGCACCTGGAGAATCCAGTGTTGCCCTAGGACATCCCGGAGTACCCGTGTGATCATCCTATGGTTTGCCACCCAGGATCAAAGGGATCATAAGATTATCCGTGCTAGAAACTTCCGTGTGCAGCCACAAGCTATTATGGGTTGTAGCATAGTGGAGTAAGTTGCATGACCTCTTCCGGTGGTAGGCTAGCAGTTGTAGGGGATGTAGGTTGGTAAGGTCTACCCGGGGTTAGAGTTAATGCTTCTGAAAAACTGTGTCTCGGTCATTCGTTTCTCAAACACCATGTAGTGCGAGAAATCCAATGAAGGAGATCGAGTCTTGTGGGGAAAAGTGCGCAAACCTCTACAGAGTGTACAAACTAATCATGGTTAGCCGTGTCCTCAGTTATGGACATCTTGAGTATCTGGATCTTGGATTATCATATTGATCTCATCACTCTATTACTTAATTTGTTGGGTTGTTAATTACTTTATAATTGGGATTGAGTTGGAGGAACCTTCTCAATGTTTAACAACTACCATGATAGTTAAATAAAATATAGTCCTTTGTTGTAGGGAAAATTTGGCTTTTCGCAAAAACATTATAACCATAGAGCCTCCACCAGCCATATATGCATGTAGTGATAGCATTTACTTGTTCATTGCTCTACTGTGTTATATTGCCAGCATATTCCATGTGCTGACCCATTTTCGGGCTGCAACATATCATGTTGCAGAATTTTTAGACGAAGAGTAAGGTGCACTAGGTCGTTTGTCGTGCACTCAGCTATGCCGTTGGAGTTGATGGACTCAATTTATCTTCCAAGCCTTCCGATGTTATCATATTTAGATGGCCTTAAGCCATATTATTTGTAGTAAGTTCTCTTTGAGGCTATCGTTGTAATAAGTGTGTGATTGCTACTCTGTTATAAATCCTTCGAGTACTGTGTGTGTCAGCATTAACGATCCAGGGATGACACTTATGCACATAGACTTTACCATCTGAGGTCGGGCCGCTACACCTAGTCACCAGCTTAGTTTCTGTTCATCGTCTTACTCATGAGAACGCACTTGTTAGTGTCAAAACCGGCCGATCTCAGGTAGGGGTCCCGAACTGTGCGTTTGAGGATCGAACATAACAAAAGACAAGGGACATGATGTTTACCCAGGTTCGGGCACTCTTAATGGAGGTAATACCCTACTTCCTGCTTGATTGACTTTGATGAGTATAGGGGTTACAAGAGTTGATCTACCTCGCGAACGTAATGGCTAAACCCTAGATGTCTAGCCTATATGATTATTATTGCCTCTATGGACTAAACCCTCTGGTTTATATAGACATTGGATGGGCCTAGGGTCATACAGAATCGGTTTACAGACAAAGGAATCTTCATATCCGAATGCCAAGTTTGCCATCCACACACAAGGAGAGTCCTGCTACCTCTTGAGCTTGTGTTGGTTTTCCCTTGAAGAGGAAAGGGTGATGCATCAAAGTAGTGTAAGTATTTCCCTCAGTTTTTGAGAAGCAAGGTATGAATCCAGTAGGAGACTACACGCAAGTCGCCTAGTACCTACACAAACAATCAAGAACCTCGCAACCAACACGATAAAGGGGTTGTCAATCCCTTCATGGTCACTTGCAAAAGTGAGATCTGATAAAGATAATAAGATAAATATTTTTGGTATTTTTCTTGTATAGATTGAAAAGTAAAGATTGCAAAATAAAATAAATAGTAAACTAGAATTGTAGATTGGAAACTTATATGATATATAATAGACCCAGGGGCCATAGGTTTCACTAGTGGCTTCTCTCATGATAGCAAGTATTACGGTGGGTGAACAAATTACTGTCGAGCAATTCATAGAAAAGCGCATAGTTATGAGAATATCTAGGGATGATTATGAAATATAGGCATCACGTTCATGTTAAGTAGACCGAAACAATTCTGCATCTACTACTATTACTCCACACATCGACCGCTATCCAGCATGCATCTAGAGTATTAAGTTCAAAAGAACAGAGTAATGCTTTAGGCAAGATGACATGATGTAGAGGGATAAACTCAAGCAATATGATACAAAGCCCATCTTTTTATCCTCAATGGAAACAATACAATACGTGCCTTGCTGCCCCTACTGTCACTGGGAAAGGGCACCGCAAGATTGAACCCCTAGCTAAGCACTTCTCCCATTGCAAGAAAGATCAATCTAGTAGGCCAAACTAAACCGATAATTCGAAGAGACTTGCAAAGATATCAAATCATGCATATAAGAATTCAGAGAAGAACCAAATATTGTTCATAGATAAACTTGATCATAAATCCACAATTCATCGGATCTTGGCAAACACACTGTAAAAGAATATTACATCGAATAGGTCTCCAAGAACATCGAGGAGAACTTTGTATTGAGAACCAAAGAGATAGAAGAAGCCATCTAGCTAATAACTATGGACCCGAAGGTCTATGGTAAACTACTCACACATCATCGAAGAGGCTATGGTGTTGATGTAGAAGCCCTCCGTGATCGAATCCCCTCCGGCAGATCGCCAGAAAAGGTCCCCAGATGGGATCTCACGGGTACAGAAGGTTGCGGCGGTGGAAAAGTGGTTTCGTGGCTCCCCTGGATGTTTTAGCGTATAAGAGTATATATAGGCGAAAGAAGTACGTCGGTGGAGCTACGAGGGGCCCACGAGGGTGGGGCGCACCCTCCTACCTCGTGGCCACCTCGTTGCGTCTCTGACTTCCACATAAAGTCTCCTGGATTGCGTTTGTTCCAATAAAGATCCTCGCGAAGGTTTCATTCCGTTCGGATTCCGTTTGATATTCCTTTTCTGCGAAACACTGAAATAGGCAAAAAACAGAAACTGGCACTGGGCCTCCGGTTAATAGGTTACTCCCAAAAATAATATAAAATTGCACATTAAAGCCCATTAAACATCCAAAACGGATAATATAATAGCATGGAATAATCAAAACTTATAGATACATTGGAGACATATCGGCATCCCCAAGCTTAATACCTGCTCGTCCTCGAGTAGGTAAATGATAAAAATAGAATTTTTTATGTGGAATGCTTCCTAACATAATTTTCGATGTAATTTTCTTTATTGTGGCATGAATATTCAGATCCGAAAGATTCAAGATAAAAGTTTAATATTGACATAAAAATAATAATACTTCAAGCATACTAGCCAAGCAATTATGTCTTCTTAAAATAACATAGCCAAAGAAAGCTCATCCCTACAAAATCATATAGTTTGGCCATGCTTCATTTTTGTCACACAAAATGCTCCTATCATGCACAACCCCAATGACAAGCCAAGCAATTGTTTCATGATTTAGTATTCTCAAACTTTTTCAAATTTCACGCAATACATGAGCGCGAGCCATGGACATAGCACTATAGGTGGAATAGAATATGATGATGGAGGTTGTGTGGAGAAGACAAAAAAGGAGAAAGTCTCACATCGACACGGCTAATCAACGGGCTATGGAGATGCCCATCAATTGATGTCAATGCGAGGAGTAGGGATTGCCATGCAACGGATGCACTAGAGCTATAAATGTATGAAAGCTCAACAAAAGAAACTAAGTGGGTGTGCATCCAACTTGCTTGTTGACGAAGACCTAGGGCATTTTGAGGAAGCTTGTCGTTGGAATATACAAGCCAAGTTCTATAATGAAAATTCCCACTAGTATATGAAACTGACAAAATAAGAGACTCTCTATCATGAAGATCATGGTTCTACTTTGAAGCACAAGTGTGGAAAAAGGATAGTAACATTGTCCATTCTCTCTTTTTCTCTCATTTTTTTGGGGCCTTCTCTTTTTTTATTTGGCACTTCTCTCTCTTTTTCTATTTCCTCACACGGGACAATGCTGTAATAATGATGATCGTCAGACTTCTATTTATTTACAACTCGATACTAGAACAAAATATGACTCTATATGAATGCCTCCGGCGGTGTATCAGGATGTACAATGATTCAAGAGTGACATGTATAAAAAATTATGAGCGGTGGCTTTGCCACAAATACGATGTCAAATACATGATCATGCAAGGCAATATGACAATGATGAAGCGTGTCATGATAAATGGAACGGTGGAAAGTTGCATGGCAATATATCTCAGAATGGCTATGGAAATGCCATAATAGGTAGGTATGGTGGCTGTTTTGAGAAAGATATAAGGAGGCTTATGTGTGATAGAGCGTATCATATCACGGGGTTCGTATGCACCGGCGAAGTTTGCACCAACTCTCGAGGTGAGAAAGGGCAATGCACAGTACTGAAGACGCTAGCAATGATGGAAGGGTGAGAGTGCGTATAATCCATGGACTCAACATTAGTCATAAAGAAACTCACATACTTATTCCAAAAATCTACAAGTCATCAAAACCAAGAACTACGCGCTTGCTCCTAGGGGGATAGATTGGTAGGAAAATACCATCGCTCGTTCACGACCGCCACTCATAAGGAAGACAATCAAAGAAACACCTCATGCTTCAAATTTGTCACACAACGATTACCATACGTGCATGCTACAGGACTTGCAAACCTCAACACAAGTATTTCTCAAATTCAAAAATACTCAACTAGCATGACTCTAATATCACCATCTTCATATCTCAAAAAAATCATCAAGTATCAAACTTCTCATAGTATTCAATGCACTCTATATGAAAGTTTTTATTATACCCATCTTGGATGCCTATCATATTAGGACTAATTTCATAACCAAAGAAAATTACCATGCTGTTCTAAAAGACTCTCAAAATAATATAAGTGAAGCATGAGAGATCAATAATCTCTATAAAACAGAACCACCACCGTGCTCTAAAAAGATATAAGTGAAGCACTAGAGCAAAAATATCTAGCTCAAAAGATATAAGTGAAGCACATAGAGTAGCTAATAAATTCCGATTCATGTGTGCCTCTCCCAAAAGGTGTGTACAGAAAAGATGATTGTGGTAAACTAAAAAGAAAAGACTCAAATCATAAAAGACGCTCCAAGCAAAACACATATCATGTGGTGAATAAAAATATAGCCTCAAGTAAAGTTATCGATAGACGAAGACGAAAGAGGGGATGCCTTCCGGGGCACCCCCAAGCTTAGGCTTTTGGTTATCCTTGAATTTTACCTTGGGGTGCCTTGGGAATCCCCAAGCTTAGGCTCTTGCCACTCCTTGTTCCAGAATTCATCAAATCTTTACCCAAAAACTTGAAAACTTCACAACACAAAACTCAACAGAAAATCTCATGAGCTCCGTTAGTACAAGAAAACAAACCACCACTTTAATGTACTATAATGAACTCATTATTTATTTATATTGGTGTTAAACCTACTGCATTCCAACTTCTCTATGGTTCATACCCCCCCGATACTAGCCATAGATTCATCAAAATAAGCAAACAACACACGAAAAACAGAATCTGTCAAAAACAGAACAGTCTGTAGCAATCTGGAGGTTTCGAATACTTCTGTAACTCCAAAATTTCTGAAAAATTAGGAAGACCTAAATAATTTGCATATTGATCTACTGCAGTTGGAATTGGTATTTTATCGCTCTTTGGTAAAAATGAAAATTATTCTCGTGAGTGCATACTTTCTGGGTTTTTTCAGCAAGATCAAACAACAATCACCCAAGAAGATCCTAAAGGCTTTACTTGGCCCAAACACTAATTAAAGCATAAAAACACAATCATAATAGAGGATAGATGATTTATTTATTACTAAACAGGAAAAAAAGCAAGGAACAAAAATAAAATTGGGTTGCCTCCCAACAAGCGCTATCGTTTAACGCCCCTAGCTAGGCATAAAAGCAAGAATAGATCTAGGTATTGTCATGATAATGATAAGGCAAATCGCGAAAACTCATCTCATACTCCCTACGTTCAGCAGCAAGTTTTCTTTGTGGCAAGCAAAAGTAATCAAAAGGGCTAAATTTAATGGGACATAAGTCCCCAAGATCAAGTTCGGGAGGTATTGGTTCCTCCTTTGGCCCCTCATATTGCACAATCAATTCATCATTATAAGCATTCTTTTGGAAAAAAGTCATGAGCCTTTGTTCAAGGGAAAAACCTAACCCGTTGTTCTGGATAGCAAAGTTATCATTAAGTTCAGAAATCCTGTCAACTAGAACATCGGTAGGAACCTTTTTTCTAAGGTTTTCATTAAAAGCAACATGATCTATAGATCATAAACGCATTATGTCTTCTTGATAAAAGAATGATTGCTTCTATGGGAGGACGGCCGGCATACACCCTATAATGCACAAAAATTTCATGGCCTCTTTTATTATAAATCTGAACTCATGAGCTAAAAAGATGGTAGTTTCTCGCTTAACAGAAGAATGCTCAATATCGGAAAATTCTAGAAAAATCCTCTATATGCAAGGACGCATGTGAATAAATTGTCTTTCAAGTTCAACCACGAGCAAAGATATAGCATCCGCAAGACTACTAGTTTTATGAAGAATGGACTCGCCCATAGTGGGCAAAGCACCGGCGCAAGTAAAGAAAACTTGAATAATAATTTTCCAATAATATTGCCACTACCAATCCGAAACTTTTTAGTGTGTAAAATAGTAGGTTCTTCATGAGGATAATCAAAGGCATCAACATTTCCCCCATTGTTACTACTACCCTTTTCAATGATAACCTCCCCAGTTTCAGACATGATTGCAACAAACCGCACTAACAGTGAACACACAAGAGGCAAGCGAAAAGAGGCGAATGGAAAAGGGGAGAATAAAACGGCAAAGGTGAAGTGGGGGAGAGGAAGACGAGAGGCAAATGGCAAATAATGTAATGCGAGGGAGAAGAGTTTGTGATGGGTACTTGGTATGTCTTGACTTGGGCGTAGATCTCCCCGGCAACGGCACCAAATCCTTCTTGCTACCTCTTGAGCATGCGTTGGTTTTCCCTTGAAGAGGAAAGGGTGATGCATCAAAGTAGCGTAAGTATTTCCCTCAGATTTTGAGAAACAATGTATCAATCCAGTAGGAGACTACACGCAAGTCACCTAGTACCTGCACAAACAATCAAGAACCTCGCAACCAACGCGATAAAGGGGTTGTCAATCCCTTCACGGTCACTTGCAAAAGTGAGATCTGATAAAGATAATAAGATAAATATTTTTGGTATTTTTGTTGTATAGATTGAAAAGTAAAGATTGCAAAATAAAATAAATAGTAAACTAGAATTGTAGATCGGAAACTTATATGATATATAATAGACCCGGGGCCATAGGTTTCACTAGTGGCTTCTCTCATGATAGCAAGTATTATGGTGGGTGAACAAATTACTGTCGAGCAATTGATAGAAAAGCGCATAGTTATGAGAATATCTAGGCATGATTATGAAATATAGGCATCACGTACGTGTAAAGTAGACCGAAACGATTTTGCATCTACTACTATTACTCCACACATCGACCGCTATCCAACATGCATCTAGAGTATTAAGTTCATAAGAACAGAGTAATGCTTTAGGCAAGATGACATGATGTAGAGGGGTAAACTCAAGCAATATGATATAGACCCCATCTTGTTATCCTCGATGGCAACAATACAATATGTGCCTTGCTGCCCCTACTGTCACTGGGAAAGGACACCGCAAGATTGAACCCAAAGCTTAGCACTTCTCCCATTGCAAGAAAGATCAATCTAGTAGGCCAAACTAAACCGATAATTCGAAGAGACTTGCAAAGATATCAAATCATGCATATAAGAATTCATAGAAGAACCAAATATTGTTCATAGATAAACTTGATCATAAATCCACAATTCATCAGATCTCGGCAAACACACCGCAAAAGAATATTACATCGAATAGATCTCCAAGAACATCAAGGAGAACTTTGTATTGAGAACCAAAGAGAGAGAATAAGCCATCTAGCTAATAACTATTGACCCGAAGGTCTTTGGTAAACTACTCACACATCATTGGAGGGGCTACCGTGTTGATGTAGGAGCCCTCCATGATCGAATCCCCCTCCCGTAGATCGCTGGAAAAGGTCCCCAGATGGGATCTCACGGGTACATAAGGTTGCGGCGGTGGAAAAGTGGTTCCGTGGCTCCCTGGATGTTTTTAGGGTATAAGAGTATATATAGGCGAAAGAAGTACGTCGATGGAGCTACTAGGGGACCACGAGGGTGGGGGCACGCCCTCCTACCTCGTGGCCACCTCGTTGCGTCTCTGACTTCCACTCCAAGTCTCCTGGATTGCGTTTTTTCCAAGGAAGATCCTCGCGAAGGTTTCGTTCCGTTTGGATTCCGTTTGATATTCCTTTTCTGCGAAACACTGAAATAGGCAAAAAAATAGAAACTGTCACTGGGCCTCCGGTTAATAGGTTAGTCCCAAAAATAATATAAAAGGGGCATATTAAATCCCATTAAAGTCCAAAACAGATAATATAATAGCATGGAACAATAAAAAATTATAGATACGTTGGAGACGTATCAAGTCCCATCCGGACACGGGGGAAGGCCTTCTATCTTGTATCTTCACGGCCCATCAGTCCAGCCCACGTCACGTAGCCCGGACGCCCGAGGACCCCCTAATCCAGGACTCCCTCAATAGCCCTTGAACCAGGCTTCAATGACGATGTGTCCCACGTGCAGATTGTCTTTGGCATTGCAAGGCGGGTTCCTCCTCCGAATACTCCAAAGTAGCTGAACAAAAGAAAGCTTTTTCGGCAAGACGTTATGTTCTGGCGTTATCATTATTTCGAACCATTTTGTGGCCTCCCGCTCCATGCCTCGAGGCACAACCTCTATTGACACGTCTTGTCAAAATAGAGATCGTGTCCCCTCATTGCGGGATTCTCATCAATACGAGTTTGGGTAATCCAACCATGCCGTTTGCACGACCCCTTGGGAATAGGCGAGTTTTAAGGCCCATGGGGGCGCTTGATATTCACTGCCTTTATAAGAGGATAAGGATCCATCTTTCTACCCCACGCCTTCTTCCTCCTCAGCCCATCCGCCCTCGAGCTCCCGCACCCAAGATTCAATCTTTTTCATTCCCGCCAAACACTCCAGCCATGTCTGGATCTGGCATGCAGGGTGATATGTCTCCAATGTATCTATAATTTTTGATTGTTCCATGCTATCATATTATCAACCTTAGATGTTTTATATGCATTTATATGCTATTTTATATGATTTTTGGGACTAACATATTAACCTAGAGCCCAGTACCAGTTTTTGTTTTTTCCTTGTTTTTGAGTTTTACAGAAAAGGAATACCAAACGAAGTCCAATTGACGTGCCAATTTTTGATGATTTTTTATGGACCAAAAGAAGCCCCCGGAGTAAAAGAGTTGGGCCAGAAGAGTCCCGGGCCGTCCACAAGGGTGGGGGGCGCGCCCTACCCCCGGGCGTATCGCCCTATCTCAAGGACGACTCGGGCACCTCCCTGACTTGTTCCCGACGCCAAAAATTCCTATAAATACTAAAACCTCCGGAAAATAACCTAGATTGGGAGTTCCACCGCTGCAAGCCTATATAGCCACTCTCTTGTGATGAATTGAGTTTTCCCTTTGAATTTGTCTTATCGGATTGAGTCTTTAAGGATTTGAGAACACTTGATTTATGTCTTGCATGTGCTTATCTGTGGTGACAATGGGATATTCACGTGATCCACTTGATGTATGTTTTGGTGATCAACTTGCGAGTTCCGTGACCTCGTGAACTTATGCATAGGGGTTGGCACATGTTTTTGTCTTGACTCTCTGGTAGAAACTTTGGGCACTCTTTGAAGTTCTTTCTGTTGGTTGAATAGATGAATCTGAGATTGTGTGATGCATATCGTATAATCATGCCCACGGATATTTGAGGTGACATTGGAGTATCTAGGTGACATTAGGGTTTAGGTTAATTTGCGTCTTAAGGTGTTATTCTAGAACGAACTCTAGGATAGATTGAACGGAAAGAATAGCTTCGTGTTATTTTACCATGGACTCTTGAATAGATCGATCATAAAGGATAACTTTGAGGTGGTTTCATACCCTACAATAATCTCTTCGTTTGTTCTACGCTATTAGTGACTTTGGAGTGACTCTTTGTTGCATGTTGATGGATAGTTATATGATCCAATTATGTTATTATTGTTGAGAGAACTTGCACTAGTGAAAGTATGAACCCTAGGCCTTGTTTCAATGCATTGCAATACCATTTTTGCTCACTTTCATCATTAGTTACCTTGTTGTTTTTTTTATTTTCAGATTACAAAACCTATATCTACCATCCATATTACACTTGTATCACCATCTCTTCACCGAACTAGTGCACCTATACAATTTACCATTGTATTGGGTGTGTTGGGGACACAAGAGACTCTTTGTTATTTGGTTGCAGGGTTGTTTGACACAGACCATCTTCATCCTACGCCTCCCATGGATTGATAAACCTTAGGTCATCCACTTGAGGGAAATTTTCTACTGTCCTACAAACCTCTGCACTTGGAGGCCCAACAACGTCTACAAGAAGAAGGTTGTGTAGTAGACATCAAGCTCTTTTCTTGCGTCACTGCAGGGGAGGTTAGCGCTTGAAGGTATATCTTTAGATCTTGCAATCGAATCTTTTAGTTTCTTGTTTTATCACTAGTTTAGTCTATAAAAGAAAACTACAAAAATGGAATTAAGGTTGCCTCATATGCTTCATGTTTTTAATGTCTTTCTTGAAAATAAGGATTCTGATAATTGTGCCAAAGTGTTAGAAGAAGAATGTATTAAAATGCTTGGCACTAAATCTTTGGATGATGAGAATGATTGCAATGTTGTTAGTATGAATTATTTGAATACCCATGATGCGAATGATATGCAAAGCCACAAGCTTGGGGATGCTATGTTTGATGAAGATGATATTTTTTGTCCCTCAAGTTTTGATGTGCAAATTTATTATGATGAAAGCATTCCTCCTATCTATGATGATTATTGTGATGACATGTATGATATAAAGAACAATGATAACCATGAAACTTGTCGTCTTGATTTTAATTTTCAATTGGATTATGCCTCACATGATAGCTATTTTGTTAAGTTTGCTCCCACTACTATTCATGAGAGGAAATTTTCTGATGTGGAGAGTAATAAAATTTCTATGCTTGTACATCATGAAAATAATACTTTATGTGATGGTTATATTGTTGAATTCATTCATGATACTGCTGAAAATTATTATGAGAGAGGAACATATGCTTTTACATATTGCAATAATATCAAGTTTCCTCTCTATGTGTTGAAAATCTTGAAGTTATCCTTGTTTTACCTTCCTATGCAAGTTGATTCTTGTTCCCATAAATTGTTTGCTTACAAAATCCCTATGCATAGGAAGTGGGTTAGACTTAAATGTGCTAGTCATATTCTTCATGATGCTCTCTTTATGTTTCAATTCTTATCTTTTATGTGAGCATCATTGAAGTCATCATGCCTAGCTAGGGGAGTTAAACAATAGCGCTTGTTGAGAGGCAACCCAACTTTATTTTTTTTCTTTGCTTTTTGTTCTTGTTTAGTAATAAATAATTCATCTAGCTTCTGTTATGATTGAATTTTTTATGTTTTAATTAGTGTTTGTGCCAAGTAAAGCCTTTACGATCTTCTTGGGTGATGGTTGTTTGATATTGCTGATAAAAACAGAAAGTATGAGCTCACGAGAATATTTTTCATTTTTTACCAGAGAGTGATAAAATACCAATTCCAACTACAGTAGATCAATACACTTTTTATCCTGGTCTTCCTATTTTTTCAGAATTTTTGGAATTACAGAAGTATTCGGGAGTTATAGATTACTACAGACTGTTTTGTTTTTGACAGATTATGAGGGTATCAACCATAGAGAAGTTGGAATACAGTAGATATTACACCAATATGAATTTAGAAGGAGTTCACAACAGTACCTAAGTGGTGATTTATTTTCTTATACTAATGGAGCTTACGAGTTTTCTGTTAAGTTTTGTGTTGTGAAGTTTTCAAGTTTTGGGTAAAGACTCGATGGACTATGGAATAAGGAGTGGCAAGAGCCTAAGCTTGGGGATGCCCAAGGCACCCCAAGGTAATATTCAAGTACAACCAAGAGCCTAAGCTTGGGGATGCCCTGGATGGCATCCCCTCTTTCGTCTTCATTCATCGGTAACTTTACTTGGAGCTATATTTTTATTCACCACATGATATGTGTTTTGCTTGGAGCGTCATTTTATTTTATTTTGTTTTGTTTGCTGTTTGAATAAAATACCAACATCTGAAATTCTTAAATGTTATAGAGTCTTCACATAGTTGCATAATTATTTGACTACTCATTGATCTTCACTTATATCTTTTGGAGTTGTATATCATTTGCTCTAGTGCTTCACTTATATCATCTTAGAGCACGACGGTAGTTTTATTTTGAAGAAATAGATGAACTCTCATGCTTCACTTATATTTTTTTAGAGTCTTCAGAGCAGAATGGTAATTTGCTTTGGTTATGAATTTAGTCTTAATATGATGGGCATCCAAGATGGATATAATAAAAACTTTCATATGAAGTGCATTGAATACTATGAGAAGTTTGATTCCTTATGATTGTTTTGAGATATGAAAATGGTGATATGAGAGTCAAGCTAGTGGAGTAGTTGTGACTTTGAGAGATACTTGTGTTAAAGTCTGTGATTCCTGTAGCATGCACGTATGGTGAACCGTTATGTGATGAAGTCAGAGCATGATTTGTTTATTGATTGTCTTCCTTATGAGTGGCGGTCGGGGACGAGCGATGGTCTTTTCCTACCAATCAATCCCCCTAGGAGCATGTGCGTACTACTTAGTTTTGAAAACTAATAGATTTTTGCAATAAGTATGTGAGTTCTTTATGACTAATGTTGAGTCCTTGGATTATACGCACTCTCACCCTTCCACCATTGCTAGCCTCTCTTGTGCCGCGCAACTTTCGCCGGTACCATAACACCCACCATTACCTTCCTCAAAACAGCCACCATACCTACCTATTATGGAATTTCCATAGCCATTCCAAGATATATTGCCATGCAACTATCCACCATTCCGTTTATTATGACACGCTCCATCATTGTCATATTGCTTTGCATGATCGTGTAGTTGACATCGTATTTGTGGCAAAGCCACCGTTCATAATTCTTTCATACATATCACTCTTGATTCATTGCACATCCTGGTACACCGCTGGAGGCATTCACATAGAGTCATATTTTGTTCGAAGTATCGAGTTGTAATTCTTGAGTTGTAAGTAAATAAAAGTGTGATGCTCATCATTATTAGAGCATTATCCCATGTGAGGAAAGGATGATGGAGACTATGATTCCCCTACAAGTCGAGATGAGACTCCGGATGAAAAATAAAAAATAGAAAAAAGAGGCCATAAAAAAAGAGAAGGCCCCAAAAAACAAAAAATGAGAGAAAAAGTGAGAAGGGGCAATGCTACTATCCTTTTACCACACTTGTGCTTCAAATTAGCACCATGATCTTCATGATAGAGAGTCTCCTATGTTGTCACTTTCATATACTAGTGGTAATCTTTCATTATAGAACTTGGCTTGTATATTCCAATGATGGGCTTCCTCAAAATGCCCTAGGTCTTCGTGAGCAAGCGAGTTGGATGCACACCCACTTAGTTTCTTTTTGAGCTTTCATACACTTATAGCTCTAGTGCATCCATTGCATGGCAATCCCTACTCACTCACATTGATATCTATTGATGGGCATCTCCATAGCCCGTTGATACGCCTAGTTGATGTGAGACTGTCTTCTCCTTTTTATCTTCTCCACAACCACCATTCTATTCCACCTATAGTGTTATGTCCATGGCTCAGGCCCATGTATTGCGTGAAGATTGAAAAAGTTTGAGAACATCAAAAGTATGTAACAATTGCTTGGCTTGTCATCGGGGTTGTGCATGATTTAAATATTTTGTGTGATGAAAATAGAGCATAGCCAGACTATATGATTTTGTATGGATAGCTTTCTTTGGCCATGTTATTTTGAGAAGACATGATTACTCTCTTAGTATGCTTGAAATATTATTTTTTTATGTCAATATTAAACTTTTGTCTTGAATCTTTCGAACCTGAATATTCTTGCCACAATAAACAGAATTACATGGATAAATATGTTAGGTACCATTCCACATCAAAAAATCTGTTTTTATCATTTACCAACTCGAGTAAGACGAGCATAAATTAATTTTGGGGATGCTTGATACGTCTCCAATGTATCTATAATTTTTTATTGTTCCATGCTATTATATTATCAACCTTGGATGTTTTATATGCATTTATATGCTATTTTATATGATTTTTGGGACTAACATATTAACCTAGAGCCTAGTGCCAGTTTCTGTTTTTTCCTTGTTTTTGAGTTTTCCAGAAAAGGAATACCAAACGGAGTCCAATTAACGTGCCAATTTTTGATGATTGTTTATGGACCAAAATAAGCCCCCGGAGTAAAAGAGTTGGGCCAGAAGAGTCCCGGGCCATCCACGAGGGTGGGGCGTGCCCTACCCCCCCCCCCTCGGGTGCGCCGCCCTATCTCGAGGATGACTCGGGTACCTCCCGTGACTTGTTCCCGACGCCAAAAATTCCTATAAATACTGAAACCTACAGAAAATAACCTAGACCAGGAGTTCCGCCGCCGCAAGCCTCTGTGGCCATCGAAAACCAATCTAGACCTGTTCCGGCACCCTGCCGGAGGGGGGAATCCCTCTCCGGTGGCCATCTTCATCATCCCGGCGCTCTCCATGACGAGGAGGGAGTAGTTCACCCTCGGGGCTAAGGGTATGTACCAGTAGCTATGTGTTTGATCTCTCTCTCTCACACACACACTCTCTCTCTCTCTCGTGTTCTTGATTTGGCATGATCTTGATGTATCGCGATCTTTGCTATTATAGTTGGATCTTATGATGTTTCTCCCCCTCTACCCTCTTGTAATGGATTGAGTTTTCCCTTTGAAGTTATCTTATCGGATTGAGTCTTTAAGGATTTGAGAACACTTGATGTATGTCTTGCATGTGCTTATCTGTGGTGACAATGGGATATTCACGTGATCCACTTGATGTATGTTTTGGTGATCAACTTGCGAGTTCCGTGACCTCGTGAACTTATGCATAGGGGTTGGCACACATTTTTGTCTTGACTCTTTGGTAGAAACTTTGGGGCACTATTTGAAGTTCTTTGTGTTTGTTGAATAGATGAATCTGAGATTGTGTGATGCATATCATATAATCATACCCACGGATACTTGAGGTGACATTGGAGTATCTAGGTGACATTAGGGTTCTGGTTGATTTGCGTTATAAGGTGTTATTCTAGTATGAACTCTAGGATAGATCAAACGAAAAGAATAGCTTCATGTTATTTTTCTATGGACTCTTAAATAGATTAATCAGAAAGGATAACTTTGAGGTGGTCTCGTACCCTACAATAATCTCTTCGTTTGTTCTCCGCTATTAGTGACTTTGGGGTGACTCTTTGTTGCATGTTGAGGGATAGTTATATGATCCAATTATGTTATTATTGTTGAGAAAACTTGCACTAGTGAAAGTATGAACCCTAGGCCTTGCTTCAACGCATTGCAATACCGTTTTCGCTCATTTCATCATTAATTACCTTGCTGTTTTTATATTTCTAGATTACAAAGACCTATTGTAGCGACCAGACCTCAAACAGTCTGATCTCTGTGCATCAGTGTCATCCCTGGATCGGTAATGCTGACACGCACAGTACTTGTGGATTTATAACAGAGTATCAATCACACACTTATTACACCGAATGTCTCACAAGAGAACTTATTACAATAAATATGGCTTAAGGCCATCTAAAGCGATAACGACGGAAGGCTTGGAAGATAAAGTTAGTCCATCAACTCCAATGACATCACTGAGTGAAAGACCACGACCTAAGGCACCTTACTCATCGTCTGAAAGTCTGCAACATAATACGTTGCAACCCGGAAACGGGTCAGCACATGGAATATGCTGGAAATGTAACACAAGAGACTAATGGACAATGTAAAGCTATCACTACATGCATATATGGATGGTGGATGCTGTATGGTTAATAGGTTTTGCGAAAAAGCCAATTTTCCCTACTGCAAAGGAATATATTTTATTTAACTACAAAGTTGGTTGAAAAACATTGAGAATGGTAAACCCCATCTCAATCCAAATTAAAAGTAATTAATAATAGAATCGAATTATATTTAAGAGTGATGAGATCCACAGGATAATCCAAGAACTAGATACTCAAGATGTCCATAACCGGGGAGACAGCTAACCATGATTAGTTTGTACACTCTGGAGAGGTTTGTGCACTTTTCCCCACAAGACTCGATCTCCTCCATTGGATTTCTCGCACTACATAATGTTTGAGAAACGGATGACCGAGACACAGTCTTTCCGAAGAGGTCCCTTTAACCGATAGATAGGCCGGTACATCTACAATCCCCTACATCTACTAGCCCATCATGGAAAGGTTTCCCACAACTTACTCAACTATGCCAGAGCCCATAATGGCATGTGGCTGCACACGGAAGTTTCCAGCATGAATAATCTTATGATCCCTTTGAGCCTGGGTGGCAGTCCATAGGAGAATCACACGGTACCCCGGGATTTCCAAAAATACAGGCAATCACTGGGTTCCCCATGTGCCTCAATCCACCCAAATGTGTATTAAAGTTGCCAACTTAAGTTAACCATTAATTAACAACTCACATCTGTCATGGATACTCTCAAACCCAATCCACGTCTACGAGCATAGCATGGCAATATAAGCATAACGTAGAAGTAACTCCCAAGGGTTTGATAATAAACAACTGAATAGGTTCTACCTCATCCACTTCCCAACCCACAATTTATTCAGATCCTAACCATGCCAGTGTTTGAGGATTGATCTAATGCAATAAAACTGGGTAGTAAAGAGGTATGATCAAAGTGTTACTTGCCTTGCTGATGATCCGTGAAACCTAGAGACTCGTAGCAGCACGCTTCGCACTCAGGGTACTCTATCACAATCAAACAAGCATACAATAAGCAATCAAGCAAGGGGCATGGGTAAAACTCAAATAAGAAGATCTAACCATAAAGTTCAACTTAAGAACTCTGGTTTGCAAAAAGAATCAAATCAAACGAAGCAACGAAACTCAAACAGCGAAAGAAAAAAGCTCCGCTTACTAATCTGGACTAAAGTCAAATTTTACGGTCGCAAAAACTTGTTTAAGTTGGTTAAACAGAAAGAGGGCTTCGAGACAAACTCTAGGCGCTTGAATCGCCCGATTCCGATAAACGAGCGAAAAGATAAACTAAAACGAAAATTGGATCAGAAATCATGATCGAAAATAATCGCGAAAAATCCGAGAAAAAGAAAAACTGACGAACATGCTAACGAACGAACGTTCGCTCTCTACGGCTAAACGGTGAAAACCGTTCGTTAAAACGAACGTCCGGATGAACGTCCGCTAAATAACTAAACCGAAAAAACGATCTAAAAACGGAAACTAGGGTTTCGAATAAAACGATTGGTTTTCTCGCGAAAACCAAGGCAGCAGCGGCGGCTACCTCCGACGAAGTCCGCCGGAACGACGATGGCGGCGGGCGGCTCCGGTGGGGTCGGGCGGCGGCAGGTGGCGGCGTGGGGCGGTGGGCGGCGGCTCCGGCGACGCGGGCGGCGGGGCGGCGCGGCAGGTGCTAAGGTTTCGGCGGCGGGCTTGATGGGCTGCGGGGCTTCGGCCGGCGCGGCTTATAAAGTCCCCCCGGGCGGAGTCCCGCTCGGGTACGGCCTAGAGTCGGTTTCTCTTTTTTTAAAATTATTCCACGAAGAAAAACAAACAAAAGAAATACTAAACGGACTCCAAAAATCCTGAAATAAATTTTCCCCGTCCTCCAAAAATCTACCGGACAAGGTGAACATTTATTTGGGACTCTAATGCAATTTTGAAAAACGCATATTTTTCCTAATTCAAATAAAATAGTAATTAAACTCTGAATAAAAATCTTATTTGATTTTAATATTAAATCTCCAATATTTCTTTATTTTGAGGAATTCATTTTATCCTCTCTCTTTTATTTTTATAAAAGAAATATTCGAAGATAAAATAATAAAATCAAACGATCCTCTTTTCAAAATTCAAGAAAAAATCAAATATGAAAATAACAAAATCCCCAACTCTCTCCATAGGTCTTTGAGTTGCGTAGAATTTCTAGGATCAAGCCAAAATGCAATAAAATATGGTATGCAATGATGATCTAATGTATAACATTCCAAATTGAAAATTTGGGATGTTACAAACCTACCCCCCTTAAGATGAATCTCGCCCTCGAGATTCGGGTTGGCTAGAAAATAGGTGGGGGTGATCTTTCCCTAGGTCTTCCTCGCGTTCCTAGGTGGCTTCATCTTCAGTATGGTGATTCCACTAAACCTTACAGAACTTGATAACTTTGTTGCGTGTGACTCGGTTGGCAAAATCAAGAATCTTGACTGGCTTCTCCTCGTAGGTCAAATCGCTATCTAACTGTATTGCTTCCAGTGGCACTGTATCTCTCAGAGGGATATCAACCATCTCTATGTGGCACTTCTTCAACTGAGAAACGTGGAACACGTCGTGAACTCCTGACAATCCTTTCGGCAATTCCAACTTGTAAGCAACTTCTCCCATAGGTTCCAAAACTTTGTATGGTCCCACAAAACATGGTGCTAACTTCCCTTTAACTCCAAAACACTTCACTCCTCGAAGTGGTGATACACGAAGATACACTCTGTCTCCGACTTTGTAAACTGTCTCCTTGCGTTTAGAATCCACATAACTCTTCTGTCTGGATTGGGCTACCTTGAGCCTATCGCGAATCAGCTTAAACTTGTCTTCAGACTCTTTAATCAAATTTGGTCCAAACAACTGTTGGTCTCCAACTTCATCCCACAACAACGGTGTTATGCACCTCCTTCTGTACAATGCTTCGAAAGGGGCCATCTTCAAGCTGGCTTGGTAACTGTTGTTGTAAGATAACTCTACATAAGGCAAATTATCGTCCCAGCTAGATCCATAATCTAGTGCACAATCTCTCAACATGTCCTCCCGAATCTGATTGACTCTCTCAGTCTGTCCATCTGTCTGTGGGTGAAAAGTTGTACTGAACTCTAGCCTGGTTCCCAAAGTTTCATGCAACTGATTCCAAAACTTGGAGGTAAACTGGGTTCCTCTATCTGATACAATTGCCCTCGGAACTCCATGCAAACATACGATCCTAGTCATGTATATCTTTGCCAACTTAGCACTGGTGTAAGTGGTCTTCACTGGGATAAACTGAGCTACTTTTGTCAAACGATCGACTACAACCCATATCGATTCATAGCCTGAACGAGTCCTGGGTAATCCCGTGATAAAATCAATGCCTATCTTATCCCACTTCCATTCGGGTATCGGCAATGGCTGTAGCAATACTGCTAGCTTCTGATGCTCTGCCTTCACTCTCTGACATACATCACAAACTGCTACATACTCTGCAATATCCTTCTTCATTCTGGTCCACCAGAAACTATCCTTCAAATCCAGATACATCTTGGTATTTCCTGGGTGAATCAAATATGGCGAATCATGGGCCTCCTGTAAAATCAGCTTCCTGATCTCCTGATCATTTGGCACATATACGCGGTCCTCAAACCATAAGGTATCGTGCTCATCCTCACGAAATCCCTTGGCTTTTCCTTTGCTCATCCTTTCCTTTATCTCGGCAATCTCCTTGTCCGTCCTCTGAGCTTCTCTGATATTATCCATCAAAGTAGATTGAATCTCCAAAGCTGCTACATAGCCTCTCGGAACTATCTCCAAACATAGCTCACGAAGGTCTTCTTCTAACTCCTTGGGTAACCCTCCAGTCATGAGTGTATTGACATGACTCTTTCGGCTCAACGCATCGACTACTACGTTAGCCTTTCCGGGATGATAGTGCAACTTCGTATCATAGTCCTTTATGAGTTCCAACCATCTCCTCTGCCTGAGATTCAACTCCTTCTGCGTAAAGATATACTTCAAACTCTTGTGATCTGTATATACCTCACAGTGGTTTCCGATGAGAAAATGTCTCCAAGTCTTCAACGCATGCACTACGGCTGGTAACTCCAAATCACGCGTAGCATAATTCAACTCATGGGGCTTAAGCTGTCATGAGGCATATGAAACAACTCTTCCTTCCTGCATAAGCACTGCTCCAAGTCCTCGACGAGAAGCGTCGCAATACACTTCATAATCTTTGCGTTGATCTGGCAGAATCAACACTGGTGAGGTAACCAAATGTTTCTTCAATTCCTGAAAACTAGCCTCACATTCCTCAGTCCAGTTGAACTTGGTTTCCTTCTTCAACAACACCGTCATAGGCCTTGCAATCTTCAAGAAATTCTCAATGAACCTCCGGTAGTATCCTGCGAGTCCAAGAAAACTCCGAATTTCTGCAACTGACGTGGGTGCCTCCCAATTTGTCACAGTGACAACTTTGGTGGGGTCTACTGCTATTCCTTCTCCGGATATAACATGTCCAAGGAATCCAACTTCCTTCAACCAAAACTCGCACTTGCTGAACTTGGCGTATAGCTGATGTTCTCTGAGCTTCCCAAGTACCAAACGCAAATGCTCTTTATGCTCCTCTTCATTCTTCGAGTAGACCAAAATATCATCTATGAACACCACAACGAACTTATCCAAAAACTACATAAAGACCTTGTTCATCATGTTCATAAAATAGGCAGGTGCGTTAGTCAGGCCAAATGACATAACGGTATACTCATATGGCCCGTACCTTGTGGTAAAAGTTGTCTTAGGTATATCCTGCTCTCGAATCTTCAGTTGGTGGTACCCTGATCGCATATTGATCTTGCAAAACACCTCAGCTCCTTGCAGCTAATCAAACAAATGATTGATCATAGGCAGTGGGTACTTGTTCTTGATCGTCACCTCATTCAATCCTCGATAATCAACAACCATCCTTAACGATCCATCCTTCTTCTCCACTAGAAGTACTGGCGATCCCCAAGGTGACAATCTTGGGCGAATATATCCTTTATCCAGTAACTCTTTAATTTGCTTCTTAATTTCCTCTAAATCATGTGTGGGCATCCTATACGGTCTCTTAGATATTGGCCCTGTGCCTGGCAAAAGCTCAATCAAAAATTCAATGTCTCTATCCGGTGGCATGCCTGGCAACTCTTCTGGAAATACATCCGGGAAATCCTTCACCACTGGTACTTCCTCCTGTACAACTCCTGATAAGGAATTTACTTGAGTCCTAATCGGCACATGCCGAGATACATACTTGATCCTTCTTCCTTCTGGGGTGGTGAGGAAAATTGACTTACTGGCGCAATCGATGTTTCCTCCATACATCGATAGCCAATCCATACCCAGAATCACATCCAGACCTTGCGACTCCAAAATTATCAAATCAGAAGGGAAAACATGAATACCTATGGTTAATGGCAACTGAAAACATCCACTGCTTGCCATATACTCAGCTCCGTGTGAGGTTACTAGCATGGGTGTCTTAAGAACTCTAGTGGGCAACTTATACTTATCCACAAATCCCCTTGATATGTATGAATGTGATGCACCAGTATCAAAAAGAACGACTGCACTAAATGACTTAACCAAAAACTTACCTATTACTGCATCCGGCTGGGCTTCAATCTCCTCCATGTTAACGTGGTTCACTTGTCCCCTATTGAAAGGGTTGGGCTTCTTCCCAGAGCTTCCATTGTCGTTTCCATTCTTCGCTTCAGGACATTCATTAGCGTAATGTCCAGTCTTCTGGCACTTGTAGCAAGTAACGTGGCTTAGATCTTTCTTGGCGGGCGTTGCTGGGTTGAAATGGTTCTGTCTGTGGCTTCCTCCATTACCATTCACGTTCCTGGAGCCACTATGGTTGTGCGAACTCCCTCCAGGGTGATTGTGACCTCCATGGTTATGCTGAAGGGGTCCACCCGAGTTCGGGGTAAAACGGGGTCTCTGCTGAGCTCCAGAATTATACTTCCCCTGTCCATACTTCCTCTTGCGGTTATCAATCTGCTGCTGCTTCCCTTCAATCATGAGAGCTCTATCTACCAAATCCTGGTAGTTATTGAAATTTGCTACCATCAACTGCATGCTCAGCTCATCATTCAGTCCTTCTAGGAACTTCTCTTGCTTAGCTGCATCTGTAGCGACGTCATCTAGGGCATAACGTGCTAGCTTACTAAAGTTATCAACATACTGGCCAACTGTGCGTCCTCCTTGGCGTAAGTTGCGAAACTCACGCTTCTTCATGGCCATAGCTCCTGTTGATACATGGGCAGCGCGAAAGGCCTGCTGGAACTGGTCCCATGTAACAGTGGCTATAGGATAGGTGACAGTGTAATTCTCCCACCATGAGACTGCTGGTCCATCCAATTGGTGTGCAGCAAAACGCACCTTCTCAGCATCTGTGCATCCTGCAGTGGTTAACTCCCTTCCAATCCCGCGGAGCCAATCATCTGCTACTATCGGCTCGGTGCTACTGGAAAACACCGGCAGATGCAACCTTAGAAAATGGGCTAAGTTGTCAACTAGGGGTGGTGGTGGGTTATTGTTGTTGTTGTTGCCTTGGTTCTGAACTAACAACTGCATCAGGGTATTCTGCTGCTGGATCAACTGAGTGAGCTCCGGTGGAAAGGTAAATCCGGGGTCATGTCTCGGAGGCATCTAAGGGTTTAGAGGGAAGAGGACTAGAATAGAATGAGGTCTAGTGAGAAAACACTACCCATATGCACATGAGACAAACACAATCATATCACTCAATCAATCAAGCAAGGGCATACAATCAGTCTAGAACTATTGTTACAAAAGTACTCGGACTATACTATATACATGGTGGAATACTACTACTGATATGGTGGTCGACTAAAAATATTGATCGGTCGAAGACTCCATGATATCTGCTCCAGCTTCATCAACATAGTCATCATCGCTATCGTCGGGGTCCGAGTCGGTGTCGTCGATGATGATGTAGTCTTCAGAACGAATCTCCTTGGGTTCATCGTCTTCTCCTCCTGGCACGGGTCTCCCATGAATACTCCCAGCTTCCTTGTCAGGTCGTCATTCTTCTCCACTAGTACGACGATTTACTCCTCATAATCTTCGTGAGTAGCCTTGAGTTCTTCCTCCAGCTCTGTGATCCTTATCGTTGCCTTCTTTAGATCTATCATACCTGCGCACATCTGATTCTCCTAACGGCGAATATCTTGGTTTAACTCCTGGATGAAAGCTGCAATGGATCTATCCTTCCTGGTGCTGATCATCTCCCATTGCTCATCTCGGCGCCCACAAATCTGGTAGAGAGTATCCTTAAGCTCCTTATGATAAACTTCTCCAATGTGTCCCATGGTGATGTGGGCTGCCATACTCTTTCCAAGACTCCAGGTTGGTGCATCAAAGGAAAACTCTATGGGCTTAGTGACTGGCATAAATGTCCTTCCTGGAACTTGAACTTGAATCGTCCAGCGCTCCTTTTCTAGTAAAGGGGCATTGTAAGTCCTGGTGAAGCTTGGTATTCCAATGTTCACGTACTTAGTGACTTCCTTCAAGTGTCGTCCAAAAGGTGCTTCTTCATCCGGTTGTGCAAACTTGTTCCTTGTGTCCGCCATCCTAAAGAGTAGAAAATGGAGAGGAGTCAGAAATGAGGAGAGAGTAGTGATCTAGGGGTTTAGCTTAGTGGTCGTGTCCTACAGTCAGCGTGTGCTCTGATACCATCTTGTAGCGACCAGACCTCAAACAGTCTGATCTCTGTGCATCAGTGTCATCCCTGGATCGGTAATGCTGACACGCACAATACTTGAGGATTTATAACAGAGTAGCAATCACACACTTATTACATCGGATGTCTCAAAATAGAACTTATTACAATAAATATGGCTTAATGCCATCTAAAGCGATAACAGCGGAAGGCTTGGAAGATAAAGTGAGTCCATCAACTCCAACGGCATCACTAAGTGAAAGACCACGACCTAAGGCACCTTACTCGTCGTCTGAAAAGTCTGCAACATAATACGTTGCAGCCCGAAAACGGGTCAGCACATGGAATATGCTGGCAATGTAACACAAGAGAGTAATGAACAATGTAAAGCTATCACTACATGCATATATGGCTGGTGGAGGCTGTATGGTTAATAGGTTTTGCGAAAAAGCCAATTTTTCCCTACTACAAAGGAATATATTTTATTTAACTACAAAGTTGGTTGAAAAACATTGAGAATGGTAAACCCCATCTCAATCCCAATTAAAAGTAATTAATAACCCAATCAAATTTTATTTAAGAGTGATGAGATCCACAGGATAATCCAAGAACTAGATACTCAAGATGTCCATAACCGGGGACACAACTAACCATGATTAGTTTGTACACTTTGCAGAGGTTTGTGCAATTTTCCCCACAAGACTCGATCTCCTCTGCTGGATTTCTCGCACTACATAATGTTTGAGAAACGGATGACCGAGACACAGTCTTTCCGAAGAGGTCCCCTTAACCGATAGATAGGCCGGTACACCTACAATCCCCTACATCTGCTAGCCCATCATGGAAAGGTTTCCCACAACTTACTAAACTATGCCAGAGCCCATAATGGAATGTGGCTGCACACGGAAGTTTCCAGCATGAATAATCTTATGATCCCTTTAAGCCTGGGTGGCAGTCCATGGGAGAATCACATGGTACCCCGGGATTTCCAAAAATACACGCAACCACTGGGTTCCCCAGGTGCCTCAATCCACCCAGATGTGTATTAAAGTTGCCACCTTAAGTTAACCATTAATTAACAACTCACGTCTTTCATGGATACTCTCAAACCCAATCCACGTCTACGAGCATAGCATGGCAATATAAGCATAACGTAGAAGTAACTCCCAAGGGTTTGATAATAAACAGGTGAATAGGTTCAACCTCATCTACTTCCCAACCCACAATTTATTCAGATCCTAACCATGCAAGTGTTTGAGGATTGATCTAATGCAATAAAACTGGGTAGTAAAGAGGTATGATCAAAGTTTTACTTGCCTTGCTGATGATTCGTGAAACCTAGAGACTCGTAGTAGCACGCTTCGCACTCCGGGTATCTCTATCGCAATCAAACAAGCATACAATAAGCAATCAAGCAAGGGGCATGAGTAAAACTCAAATAAGAATATGTAACCAGAAAGTTCAACTTAAGAACTCTGGTTTGCAAAAAGAATCAAATCAAACAAAGCAACGAAACTCAAACAGCGAAAGAAACAAGCTCCGCTTACTAATCTGGACTAAAGTCAAATTTTACAGTAGCAGAAAATTGCTTAAGTTGGTTAAACAGAAAGAGGGCTTCGAGACGAAACTCTAGGCGCTTGAATCACCTGATTCCGATAAACGAGCGAAAAGATAAACTAAAACGAAAATCGCATCAGAAATCACGATCGAAAATAATCGCAAAAAATCCGAGAAAAAGAAAAACTGACAAACAGGCTAACGAACGAACGTTCGCTATCTGCGGCTAAACGGTGAAAACCGTTCGTTAAAACGAACGTCCGCTAAATAACTAAACCGAAAAAACCGATCTAAAAAAATGGAAACTAGGGTTTTGAAAAAACCTATCGGTTTTCTCACGAAAACCGAGGCGGCGGCGGCTACCTCCGGTGAAGTCCGGCGCAACGGCGGCGGTGGCGGGCAGCTCCGGCGGGGTCGGGTGGCGGCGGGTGGCGGCGTGGGGCGGCGGCGGCGGTTGCTAGGGTTTCGGCGGCGGGCTTGATGGGCTGCGGGGCTTCGGCCGGCGCGGCTTATATAGCCCCCCCGGGCGTAGTCCCGCTCGGGTACGGCCCGGAGTCAGTTTCTCTTTTCTTTTAATTATTCGGCGAAGAAAAACAAACAAAAGAAATACTAAGCGGACTCCAAAAATCCTGAAATAAATTTTCACCGTCCTCTAAAAATCTACCGGATAAGGTGAACATTTATTTGGGACTCTAATACAATTTTGAAAAACGCATATTTTTCCTAATTCAAATAAAATAGCAATAAAACTCCGAATAAAAATCTTATTTGATTTTAATATTAAATCTCCATTATTTCTTTATTTTGAGGAAGTCAGTTTATCCTCTCTCTTTTATTTTTATAAAAGAAATATTCGAAGATAAAATAATAAAATCAAACGATCCTCTTTTCAAACTTCGAGAAAAACTCAAATATGAAAATAACGAAATCCCCAACTCTCTCCGTAGGTCCTTGAGTTGCGTAGAATTTCTAGGATCATGCCAAAATGCAATAAAATATGGTATGCAATGATGATCTAATGTATAACATTCCAAATTGAAAATTTGGGATGTTACACCTATATCTGCCATCCATATTGTACTTGTATCACCATCTCTTCGCCGAACTAGTGCACCTATACAATTTACCATTGTATTGGGTGTGTTGGGACACAAGAGACTCTTTGTTATTTGGCTGCAGGGTTGTTTCAGAGAGACCATCTTCATCCTACGCCTCCCACGGATTGATAAACCTTAGGTCATCCACTTGAGGGAAATTTGCTACTATCCTACAAACCTCTGCACTTGGAGGCCCAACAATGTCTACAAGAAGAAGGTTGTGTAGTAGACATCACATGGCAAGTGGATGGCTTCCTCCGTCACGGAGGGGAACGTCAAGGAACTCCGGGAAGCGGGGTACTTGGCCGCGGGAATCGTCCACCGGCTCCCTGCCAAAAAGCATATCATCCCCACTCCGGAGCCTAATGAGAGGGTAGTGTTTATCCCCCACTTTCTCTGCGGACTAGGGTTTCCCCTCCACCCTTTCGTTCGCGGACTCATGTTCTATTACGGGCTAGATTTTCACGATCTAGCCCCGAATCCCTTCCTCCACATTTCGGCGTTCATCGTCGTGTGTGAGGCGTTCCTCCGCATCCCCCCCCCACTTCGGCCTGTGGCTCAAGGTCTTCAATGTGAAGCCGAAGGTGGTCAATGTTCAACACGCGGAGTGTGGCGGTGCCATGGTGAGCAAGCTCCCCAATGTCACCTGGCCCAAGGGGGACTTTGTGGAGACCATGAAGGGATGGCAACAGGAGTGGTTCTATATCATGGAACCTCGCGACGCCACATGGGCCGCCACCCCTGAGTTCAAATCCGGGCCTCCAATGCGGCTTACATCGAGGATCAAGAAGGGCCTAGACTGGGCATCGTCTGACGAGGTGATGATGCTGCAAAAGCGGGTCAACAGTATGATAGAGAAGAATACCAGTCTTGCCGATGTGATCCAGGTGATGCTTTTTTGCCGGATTCTCCCCTTCCAGCGCCAGACTCGTCATATGTGGGAGTTCAATCCGGCCGGCCCTCGGACCCTGCAGCGGTTCTTCAGCACGACGCACGAAGAGATCTAGAAGCTGATTTTCAAGGCCCAGAGGTAGTGGCCGGGAACCACCGAGGACCTCGGCCTCGACTGCGCTCATCTGGCTACTCCAGTAAGTTTTAAGATTTCCAAACATAACCTGAACTTGTAGATCCAAGGAGTATGCTAAGCCTTCCCCTCATCCTTCAGGGTTGGACGAAGAAGGCGGAGCGGATCCAATGTCCGGCTCCGCTACCTGAAGACCTAGCTATTCCTCTACTAATGAAGATGCTGGTTCTGGCGCCGGACCAGGCGCCGGAGAAGAAGACCAATAAGAAGGGCAAGGAGGCCAAAAGTGTCCTTCATCGTAAAGGTACTTCGGACATTGCGTCCGGAGATACCGAAGCTCTCTCCTCCCATGAGGGAGATGAAGACGAAGAGGGGGAGGAGGAGGAGGAGAGCAATTCTCCCCTTAAGGGGGAGAAGAAAAGGGCGGCGTCCGTGGACCTAGAGGCGGAGGCGTCCAAGAAGGGGAAGATCTCCCTTTCGGACGATTCGGATTCAGACACCGAAGTCATCCCCGAGCGGCGCCTCAGGCCGAAGCCCCCAGCCGAATCGTAAGTATTCAAAGATACTATACATATATCTGGCCTTTTACAATTTGTAGGATAACATATCATTTATGTATTTTGGTTCGGCCCATGATCTCCCCCAACAATCATCGTCTTCGGGGAATTTGTTGGCGCCGGAGATGATGGAGTGTGAAACGCCTCCGCGAGCCTCTCTGCCACATGCCGCGGATGACACTGAGTTGTTGTCCCAAATGACCTCTCTAGGCCAGGGAGAGGTGCAGAAGGCCGCTGAAATGGTGCCAGAGGGTAATGCCTCGGCTACCAAAAACATGGGGGGCACAACCCCCATGGAAACTGATGACGGGGGTGTGGATTAGTTCGGCCCCCAGCCGAATACAACTCCGGAGACCCACATGGCTCCGGAGTCGAGCGAGCAGCCCCCTTTAAGGGAGGGGGAGTGCCGACTCCATCGGCAACCTCTGTCAATCCGGAGGCGCCGGATATGTTGAGGGAAGCACTTCAACGTGCTTCCGTCGTGGAAGAGCATCGTACCTTGATGGGTACGGTAGTTGAGAAGGTTCAGTTCGCCAAAAGCAGACTGGACGAAGCTTTCACTAGCCTGTTAACAGGCTTTGAGGTATGTGATATAATATGCTTAGCCGCTTTTCACATTGGAAGAATATGCTTGTATATAGATAGTAGCCCCTGAGACTCTGTTCGGATCTTTGGAAAAAGGAGCCAGATAGGGGATCAAATGTTTGCTGGAGAAAACACGTTTATCTATTTTGATAAACAGGCTTCACTGTTGGAGGCTTCAGCTAGTGACGCTGATGTTTCCGAACTCCAGCGGAAACTAAGGTTGGCTGACGATGAGATTGACCGTGTTAACAAGCGGTTCGATGAGGCCCAAGGTGTGCTTTCAAAAGACCCCTTACAAGCTTAAATTATAATGCAAACTCAGGGATTTAAGCTCATGCGCTGCTATGTATATGATTGTAGGCAACACGACCAAGGTCGAGGTCCTCAAGAGTGCCCTTGCCGAAGCCAAGGAGGAGGCGAGGGCAAGCAAAGCGGCCGCAGACAAAGCGGCTGTGGATGTAGAGGCCAAAAAGTTCGCCCGCCGCCAGTATGAGGTGAGGGTGACCGAAGTGGAGCAAGCGCTCCAGGATGCCGCCAACAAGTGTGAGTCCTTGGAGGAGAGTAACAAGGCCCAAGCGACCGAACTCACCAAGGCTCTTCAAGAGGCAAAGGAGGCGCAGTCCTAGTCCCGGGCATCTTGCGAGGAGATCAAGCAAGCCGAACAGATAGCGGCTGGTAAGCCTTTTCTTTTACAGAGTATATTCGGCGGTCGAAGATATGCTTTGCTAAATCGACTATGGAGTGCTCCAGACGCCTTTGTGGATCTCCCAAGGAGTGCTGCCGATGCCGCCAAGTATTTCCGGGCCCAAGAAGGGAACGTGATGGAGAAGCTCTTCTGGTCTCAGTACTTGGCGCCGGAGCGACCAGCCCTGCTAGACAACTAGATTATGCAGCTAGCGGAGCTGCATAGGATGTCTAGTTTGGCCATGAAGGACATCATAGTCCGGCTATGGCCAGCCGGACCCATTCCAAGCAGCTACTTCGGCTTGGTCAAGCGGCTTGGCGACGCCTTACCCCGAGTAGAGTCACTAAAGCGCTCGGCGTGCATAGAAGGTGCGCGGATGGCCTTTGCCCGTGTCAAGATGCACTGGGCGAAGATGAAGGCTGCCGTCGTGGCGGTTGAATGTCCGCCTGGAGGCAAGGACCACCGCAAGCCGGAGCGCTATTTCGAAGATGTCCTCAAGGGTGCATGTTCGATAGAGGGTCAATGCTCGAAGGATGTTGTGTTCGAGTAAATGTATCCAGGCTACCCAGACAATGTATTATAGACCAATGATGTGTAATATATCTATGTTGTTTATCTTGAAGTGTTGTTTTTCCTGTGTGGCCATTTTTATCCCTGAGAGTTGGCCAGTCATCGGCTTCAGCCCCCACGTAGATACTATGGGGGTGTTCAAGGTAGCACATAACCACACTTGACCCAACGTCTTGGTCCGTGAAGGAGGTGTTAGTGCGGCGAACCAGGCAATTGGACTATGCGGCTTTATTACTCTCACTTAGCCATAGGAGTTTGAAAATGGGACTGTGAGATAGCCCCTGGTGTGTGTGCGGCTATCCGAACTTTGATGACTTAAGCACGTGACTGGAAAGATCCAGTCCTTCGTGTAATACAGAAGAAATCACTAGAGATTTAGTAGGTCGCCGAATCGCTGACCAGCCCTCACCGCATCATGACAGTCAGTTTTCGGCTTTCTCTACTGAGGTGTTTGACCGGACGAACCAGAAACACAATTGCAGTAGTTCTCCCTTTACTACCTTATCCGAATGAGTGGAACGTAAGGTGGTAATCACAGGAGTCGGGCAACCCAACTATTGACCAAAGACATGATTCGGAGCCGATGCATATAGTGCCATATTCGGGACGCCGAAGCATACTATAAAAGTGTTCGGACTTATTTTGTTTGAAAAATATACGTGGCCAGATAAATCCCCTAGTGATTTGAATCGTGCCGAGGTATATACAACAATCTGACGTGAAGAGGGAATACATATTAGGAAATAAGCCAATACCGAACAGAGTTGGGCGAAACTGTTTCCATTATAGTCTGATTGATACATCAAAATGTATTTTTTTACAAAGGATGCGATAAGCATCTAGGCTATTTACATGTCGGGCTCAAGGGAAAGCAGTATACAGGTCCTGAAAAGGGGAAGATGATCTTGACGATCCTTTGCATACTCTGCCACACGTCTGCGCTGCTTGTCGCTTTGGTGTGTGGTCCTTTGAGACGATAAACGATTGAGCATACATAAGGGGCCTGGAAGAAGGGCCCTTGGTACCGTCGAAAAGTGATGTGGGTTACAAAGAACCTGAAAAATAAAAATAAGAAGAAGAAAAGGAAGAATATGAGGGTCTGGATAGGGTCGAACCGTATTATGGACCATATTTTTAGTACGCCTCCGCCCTAGCCCATGGTATCTTTAGTGCGCAGTTATGTACGCACGGTACATATGCCGCTATCAGGTTGGGGTTTTGACGGAGGCTGAATTGCTAGTCTAGCTCTGGACGAGCCGGACTTCCATTCTGTAGGGTAGACCAGACTCGTTTGACAGTGTCTGGGGGCTTGACTGCTGATGTAGTGTTCGGCTTAATGAGGCCACCCTGTACTTCGGCTGCGAGGGTCATGGTGTGCTCCTCCGTATGGAGGGAATGCTCCATGTTTCCAATGACTGTTATAACGCCACGTGGTCCAGGCATTTTGAGCTTTAGATAAGTGTAGTGTGGGACTGCATTAAAACGGGCAAAAGCGGTTCGTCCGAGCAGTGCATGATAGCCACTACGGAAGGGGACAATGTCGAAGATCAAGTCTTCGCTTCGGAAGTTATCTGGGGAGCCGAAGACGACTTCCAGCGTTATGGATCCTGTGCAATAGGCCTCTACATCGGGTATTACTCCTTTAAAGGTGGTTTTACTGGGCTTGATTCTTGATGGATCAATACCCATTTTACGGACAGTGTCCTGATAAAGCAGATTGAGGCTGTTGCCGCCATCCATAAGGACTCGCGTGAGCTGGAATCCATCGATAATTGGATCGAGGACCAATGTGGCCGAACCTCCATGACGGATACCGGTCGGATGGTCTCTGCAACCGGAAGTGATCGGGCATGCTGACCATGGGTTAAATTTTGGGGCGACTAGCTCTATTGCATAGACGTCCCTTAATGCGTGCTTGCGCTCCCGCTTAGGGATATGAGTAAGGTAGATCATATTCACTGTTTTGACCTCGGGCGAAAATTTCTTCTGTCCCCCTGTGTTCGGCGGGTGAGGCTCTTCATCGTCGTCCTCGCTGGGCGGCCCTTTCCTTGGTGTTTAGCTTACCGGCTGCTTAAAGACCCAACAATTTCTATTGGTATGATTGGCAGGCTTGTCAGGGGTGCCATGAATCTGGCAAGGCCTATTGAGTATTCTGTCCAAACTGGATGGACCATCTTTGTTTCCTTTGAATGGCTTCTTCCGCTGACCGGGTATAGAGCCACTAAATCTGGCGTTGACTGCGTATCTTCGGTATCTTTGTTGTTGCTTCAACGCTTGTGTTTGTTCCGTCCTGGCTTGTCGTTGTCGTCTCTGGCTTCGAAGGTGCCAGGGTCGCTGGTGTTGTTGCTTCTACGAGCGAGCCAGCTGTATTCTCCCGCGCAATAGCGGGTCATGAGTGCGGTAAGGGCTTCCATGGACTTCAGTTTTTCTTGGCCGAGGTGTCGGGCGAACCACTCGTCCCGGATGTTGTGTTTAAAGGCCGCGAGGGCTTCGGCGTCCGGGCAGTCCACAATTTGGTTGTTTTTAATTAAGAACCTAGTCCATAGCTTCCGGGCTGATTCTCTGGGTTGCTGGACTATGTGATTAAGGTCATCAGCGTCTGGAGGCTGAACATAGGTACCTTGGAAGTTATCTCTAAAGGCATCTTCCAAGTCTTCCCAGCTACCAATAGAGTTTTCTGGGAGGCTGTTTAACCAGTGCCGAGCTGGTCCCTTTAATTTTAGCGGGAGGTACTTGATGGCGTGGAGATCATCACCGCGGGCCATGTGGATATGGAGAAGAAAATATTAGATCCATACTGCGGGATCTATCGTTCCATCGTATGATTCAATGTTCATGGGTTTAAACCCTTCTGGGAACTGGTGCTCCATTACCTCGTCGGTGAAGCATAGGGGGTGTGCAGTGCGTCTGTATCGGGTGATGTCACGACGCAGTTCAGATGAGGTCTGTATGCGGTTTTTGGCCAAGTGAGGTTGTGCCTGCCGTGCTAGGCCTGATGGCCATCTTCGCGCGTTGAAGCGCGCCCCATCGATCCATAGATCGATCTGGCTTGGCCTGCTCTATTTTCTAGGTCCTGCCGTAGGTCATAGGTGTATCTTGGAGCCGCTGTCTCTCTGCCTTTACGACGAGGTGGCACAGGTTGGTGTTCGGCGTAGGTGGCCGCTTTATCTCGTCCACGTGGCGGACGGTCTGGTTCATCAACACGGACGTATCTTGACGGTATGGGATCGACGGCCTCGTCGTTGAATTGTGGAAGTAGCCGATGTCGGTGTCAAACCCGGCAGATCTCGGGTAGGGGGTCCCGAACTGTGTGTCTAAGGATCGAAGGTAACAGGAGGCAAGGGACATGATGTTTACCCAGGTTCGGGCCCTCTTAATGGAGGTAATACCCTACTTCCTGCTTGATTGACTTTGATGAGTATAGGGATTACAAGAGTTGATCTACCACGAGATCGTAATGGCCAAACCCTAGATGTCTAGCCTGTATGATTATGATTGCCCCTACGGACTAAAACCCTCCGGTTTGTATGGACACCGGAGGGGACTAGGGTTGTACAGAGTCGGTTTACAAAGAAAGGAATCTTCATATCTAAACGCCAAGCTTGCCTTCCATGCCAAGGAGAGTCCCATCCGGACACGGGGGAAGCCTTCTATCTTGTAACTTCACGACCCACCAGTCCAGTCCATGTTACATAGCCCGGACGCCCGGGGACCCCCTAATCTAGGACTCCCTCAGTAGCCCCTGAACCGAGCTTCAATGACGATGTGTCCGGCGCGCAGATTGTCTTCAGCATTGCAAGGCGGGTTCCTCCTCCGAACACTTCAAAGTAGCTTGACCAAAAGAAGTATATCCGTCTTTGTACAATAGTTATACTCCTGGACCGCAAGGGGAAAATACTTAAACAAAAACAGGTTATGTCTTCTGACAGCTTCTCGGCGAGACATTACATCTGGCCACTTCATTATTTTGAATCGTTTTTTTTACCTCCCGTTTTGCGTTTCGAGACGCAACTTCCAATGACATGTCTTGTTGAGGCAGAGATCGTGCCCCCTTATTGCGGGATTTTCATCAATGAGGGGTTGGGTAATCCAACCGCGCCATCCGCTCGACCCCTTGGGAATAGGCAAATTTTAAGGCTTGTGCGGGGTTGCTTGACATTCGTTGCCTTTATAAAGGGATAAGGACCCATCTTTTACCCCACACCTTCTCCTTCCTCAGCCTTCCCATCTTTGAGCTCCAGCGCCCAAGTCTCAATCCTTCTCCATTGCCACCGTGCTCTCCAACCATGTCCGGATCCGGTTCTCAAGGCAAGTGCGTGGCCTCTTCCGTGACGAAGAAGGATATCCAGGGACTCCGGGAGGCGAGGTACTTAACCGTGGAAATTGCACACAGGCTTCCGACAAAGGGGCAAGTCATCCCTACTCCAGAGCTTGGCAAAAGGGTCATGTTCATCCCCCACTTCCTCCGCGGGTTAGGGTTTCCCCTTCACCCCTTTGTTCGCGGCCTCATGTTCTACTACGGGCAAGATTTTCATGATCTAGCCCTGAACTCATTCCTCCATATCTCGGCGTTCATCGTCATGTGCGAGGCATTTCTCTGCATCCCCCCACACTTCGGCCTGTGGCTCAAGACTTTCAACATGAAGACGAAGGTGGTCGACGGGGAGAACGTGGATTGCGGCAGAGCCATGGTGAGCAAGCTTCCTCACGCTATCAGGCCTAAATGGGCCTTTGTGGATACTATCATGACATGGCAGCAGGAGTGGTTCTATATCACCGAACCCCGCGGTACCAAGTGGGCGGCCACCCCTGCATTTAGATCTGGACCACCTCCATGACTCGCTTCATGGACCAATAAGGGTCCGGACTGGGAATTGACCGACGAGGTGCTGATGCTGCAAAAGCGCATCAAAAATACCATAGAGAAGAACACCCGCCTCACTGACGTGATTCAGGTGATGCTCATCCGCCGAACCCTTCCCTGCCAGCGACGGCCTCTCCGTTTATGTGAGTTTAATCCGGAAGGGATGTGAACTCTGCAACAATTCTTTGTCACGACGCACAAAGAGATCTGGGAATTGCTCTTTAAATCTCAAAAGTCGTGGCTGGAGACGTCCGAAGACGTTGGTCTTGACTGCAACCATCCCCCCCCCCCCGGGTAAGGGCTAAGCTTCCGCCTATAGCTTGGTTTGTTAATCCAGGGGATACACTAACCATCCCATCCCTTAAATAGGTCTGGACAAAGAAGGCGGAGCGGATTAGGTGTCCGGCCCCCCTTCCCGAAGGCTCAGCTGATTCCCTCCTAATGAGGATGCTGGTCCTAGCGCCATACCAGGTGCCGGTAAAGAAGGACAAGAAGAAGAACAAGGAGGCCAAAAGTGGCCTCCACCATGAAGATGCCTCGGATGCTATGTCCGGAGGGACCGAGGCTCCCTCCTCTCATGAGGGAGACGAAAACGAGGACGAGGATGAGGAAGAAGAATATAACCCTCCTCTCAAAGGGAGAAAGAGGGCGGTCTCCACAGACCCGGAGGCAAGGGCGTCTAAGAGAGGAAAGTTATCCCTTTCGGATGACTCGGATTCAGACACCGAAGACATCCCCAAGCCCCGCCCCCGAACCAAGCCCCTTGCTGAATCGTCAGTACCTGAGGATGCTTTACATACATCCACTCCTTTATGAATTGTGAGAATAATATTAAATCATGTATTTTAGTATAGCTCGCGATCTCCCTCAACAATCCTCCTCGTCGGGGGATTTGCCGCCGGAGATGATGGAGAGCGAGACACCTCCACAAGTTTCCTTGCCCCCAAGGGCGGATGACATCAAAGTGTAATCCCAGAGGATTTCTCTGGATCATCGAAAGGTGCAGGGGACCATCAGTACGACACCAGAGGGTAATAATGTTGGGTAACATAGCAATAATTCAAAAAAATTCCTACGTGTCACCAAGATCAATCTAGGAGATGCTAGCAACGAGAGAGAGGGAGTGCATCTTCGTACCCTTCAAGATCGCTAAGCGGAAGCGTTGCAAGAATGCGGTTGGTGGAGTCGTACACACAACGATTCAGATCGCGGTCGATTCCAATCTAAGCGCCGAACAACGGCGCCTCCGCGTTCAACACACATACAGCCTGGGTATGTCTCCTCCTTCTTGATCCAGCAAGGGGAGAGGAGAAATTGAGGGAGAACTCCGATAGCACGACGGCGTGGTGGTGATGGACTCGTGGTTCTTCGGCAGGGCTTCGCCAAGCGCTATGGAGGAGGAGGGGTTGGAGAGGGGAGGGGTTGTGCCAAGGGAAGGGTATGGTAGCCCTCCCACCCCCCTACTATTTATACGGGAAGGGGAGAGGGGGCCGCCCCCCAGATCCCATCTACAACTACAGGGGGGCGGTAGCCAAGGGGAGGCTTGCCCCCCAAGCTAGGTGGGGCGCCCTTCTAGGGTTTCCCCCAACCCTAGGCGCTTGGGCCCTAGGGGGATTTGGCACCCAGCCCACCTAGGTGTTGGTTCCCCTCTATATTCAGCCCATAGGGCCCTCCGGGGCAGGTGGACCCCCGGAACCCCTTCGGTGGTCCTGGTACAATACCGGTAACCCCCCGAACACTTCCGGCGACAGAATAAGGACTTCCCATATATAAACCTTCATCTTCGGACCATTCTGAAACTCCTCATGATGTTCGGGATCTCATCCGGGACTCCTAACAACCTTTGGTAACCACATACTATTTCCCATAACAACTCTAGCGTCACTGAACCTTAAGTGTGTAGACCCTACGGGTTCGGGAACCATGCAGACATGACCGAGACATCTCTTCGGCCAATAACCAATAGCGGGATCTAGATACCCAAGTTGGCTCCCACATGTTACACGATGATCTCATCGAATGAACCACGATGTCGAGGATTCAATCAATCATGTATGTAATTCCCTTTGTCCATCGGTATGTTACTTGCCCGAGATTCGATCGTGGTATCCTCATACCTCGTTCAATCTCATTACCGGCAAGTCTCTTTACTCATTCCGTAACGCATGATCCTGTGGCTAACTCCTTAGTCACATTGAGCTCGTTATGATGATGCATTACCGAGTGGGCCCAGAGATACCTCTCCGTCATACGAAGTGACAAATCCCAGTCTCGATTCGTGCCAACCCAACAGATACTTTCAGAGATACCTGTAGTGCACCTTTATAGCCACCCACTTGCGTTGTGACGTTTGGTACACCCAGAGCATTCCTACGGTATCCGGGAGTTGCACAATCTCATGGTCTAAGAAAATGATACTTGACATTAGAAAAGCTTTAGCAAACGAACTACACAATCTTGTGCTACGCTTAGGATTAGGTCTTGTCCATCACATCATTCTCCCAATGATGTGATCCCATTATCAATGACATCCAATGTGCATGGTTAGGAAACCATGACCATCCATTGATCAACGAGCTAGTCAACTAGAGGCTTACTAGGGACATATTACGATCTATGTATTCACACATGTATTACGGTTTTCGGTTAATACAATTATAGCATGAACAATAGACAATTATCATGAACATGGAAATATAATAATAACCACTTTATTATTGCCTCTGGGGCATATTTCCAACAGTCTCCCACTTGCACTAGAGTCAATAATCTAGTTACATTGTGATGAATCGACCACCCATAGAGTTCTAGTGTTGATCATGTTTTGCTCGCGGAAGAGGTTTAGTCAACGGATCTGCGACATTCAGATCCGTATGCACTACAAATATATATGTCTCCATCCTGAATATATTCACGAATGGAGTTGAAGTGACGCTTGATATGCCTGGTCTTCTTGTGAAACCTAGGCTCCTTGGTAAGGGCAATAGCTCCAGTGTTGTCACAGAAGAGAGTCATCGGGCCTGATACACTGATAATAACTCCTAGGTCGGTGATGAACTCCTTCATCCAGACTGCTTCATGTGCTACCTCCGAGGCTGCTATGTACTCCGCTTCACATGTAGATCCCGCCACGATGCTTTGCTTGCAACTGCACCAGCTGATTGCCCCACCATTCAAAATGTACATGTATCCGGTTTGTGACTTGGAGTCATCCAGATCTGTGTCGAAGCTAGCATCGACGTAACCCTTTACGACGAGCTCTTCGTCACCTCCATAAACGAGAAACATATCCTTAGTCCTTTTCAGGTACTTTAGGATATTCTTGACCGCTGTCCAGTGTTCCATGCCGGAATTACTTTGGTACCTCCCTACCAAACTTACGGCAAGGTTCACATCAGGTCTGCTACACAGCATGGCATACATAATAGACCCAATGGCTGAGGCATAGGGGATGACACTCATCTTTTCTCTATCTTATGCCGAGGTTGGGCATTGAGCCATGCTCAATTTAACACCATGCAATACAGGCAAGAACCCCTTCTTGGACTGATCCATATTGAACTTCTTCAATATCTTGTCAAGGTATGTGCTTTGTGGAAGACCAATGAGGCGTCTCGATCTATCTCTATAGATCTAGATGCCTAATATGTAAGTAGCTTCTCCAAGGTCCTTCATGGAAAAACACTTATTCAAGTAGGCCTTTATGCTTTCCAAAAGTTCTATATCATTTCCCATCAATAGTATTTCATCCACATATAATATGAGAAATGCTACAGAGCTCCCAATCACTTTCTTGTAAACACAGGCTTCTCCATAAGTCTGAGTAAATCCAAACGCTTTGATCATCTCATCAAAGCGAATGTTCCAACTCCGAGATGCTTGCACCAGCCCATAGATTGAGCGCTGGAGCTTGCATATGTTGTCAGCATTCTTAGGATCGACAAAACCTTCCGGCTGCATCATATACAATTCTTCCATAAGGAAACCATTAAGGAATGTCGTTTTGACGTACATTTGCCATATCTCATAATAATAGAATGCGGCAATTGCTAACATGATTAGAACGGACTTCAGCTTCGCTACGGGTGAGAAGGTCTCATCGTAGTCAACCCCTTGAACTTGTTGATAACCCTTAGCGACAAGCCAAGCCTTATAGATGGCCATGTTACCATCCACGTCAGCCTTCTTCTTAAAGATCCATTTATTCTCTATGGCTTGCCGATCATCGGGCAAGTCTGTCAAAGTCCATACTTCGTTTTCATACATGGATCCTATCTCAGATTTTATGGCTTCAAGCCATTTGCTGGAATCCGGGCCCGCCAATGCTTCTTCATAGTTTGAAGATTCACCATTGTCTAACAACATGATTTCCAGGACAGGGTAGCCGTACCACTCTGGTGCGGAACGTGCCCTCGTGGACCTACGAAGTTCAATAGCAGCTTGATCCGGAGTTTCATGATCAGCATCATTAACTTCCTCTCTAGTCGGTGCAGGCACCATAGAAACATCTTCCTGAGTTGCGCTACTTTCCGGTTCAAGAGGCAGTACCTCATCAAGTTCTACTTTCCTCCCACTTACTTCTTTCGAGAGAAACTCTTTCTCTAGAAAGGATCCATTCTTGGCAACGAAGATCTTGCCTTCGGATCTGAGGTAGAAGGTATACCCGATAGTTTCCTTAGGGTATCCTATGAAGACGCATTTTTCCGACTTGGGTTCGAGCTTTTCAGGTTGAAGTTTCTTGACATAAGCATCGTATGCCCAAACTTTCAGAAACGATAGCTTAGGTTTCTTTCCAAACCATAATTCATACGGTGTCGTCTCAACGGATTTCGATGGAGCCCTATTTAAAGTGAATGTGGCAGTCCCTAAAGCATAACCCCAAAATGATAGCGGTAGATCGGTAAGAGACATCATAGATTGCACCATATCCAATAGAGTGCGATTACGACGTTCGGACACACCATTTTGCTGAGGTGTTCCAGGCGGCATGAGTTATGAAACAATTCCACATTTCCTTAAGTGCGTGCCAAACTCATGACTCAAGTATTCTCATCCATGATCTGATCGTAAGAACTTTATTTTCCTGTCACGTTGATTCTCTACCTTGCTTTGAAATTCCTTGAACTTTTCAAAGGTCTCAGACTTGGTGTTTCATTAAGTAGACATACCCATATCGACTTAAGTCATCAGTGAGGGTGAGAACATAATGATAGCCACCGCAAGCCTCAACACTCATTGGACCGCACACATCAGTATGTATGATTTCCAATAAGTTGGTTGCTCGCTCCATTGTTCCGGAGAACGGAGTCTTGGTCATTTTTCCCATGAGGCATGGTTCGTGCGTGTCAAATGATTCATAATCAAGAGACTCCAAAAGTCCATATGCATGGAGTTTCTTCATGCGTTTGACACCAATGTGACCAAGGAGGCAGTGCCACAATTATGTGGGACTATCATTATCAACCTTACATCTTTTGGCATTCACACTATGAATATGTGTAACATCACGTTCGAGATTAAACAAAAATGACCAGCGGGGCATGACCATAAAACATATCTCTCATATAGATGTGACAACCATTATTCTCGGATTTAAATGAGTAGCCATCTCGCATTAAATGAGATCTAGATACAATGTTCATGCTTAAAGCTGGTACTAAATAACAATTATTGAGGTTTAAAACTAATCCCGTAGGTAGATGTAGAGGGAGCGTGCCGACGGCGATCACATCGACCTTGGAACCATTCCCGACGCGCATCGTCACCTCGTCCTTCGCCAGTCTCCGCTTATTCCGCAGCTCCTGTTTTGAGTTACAAATATGAGCAATGGCACTTGTATCAAGTACCCAGGAGCTACTACGAGCGCTGGTAAGGTACACATCAATAACATGTATATCACATATACCTTTGGCATTGCCGGCCTTCTTATCCGCTAAGTACTTAGGGCAGTTCCGCTTCCAGTGACCATTTCCCTTAAAATAAAAGCACCGAGTCTCGGGCTTGGGTCCATTCTTTGGCTTCTTCCCAGCAACTGATTTACTGGGCTGCAACTCCCTTGCCGTCCTTCTTGAAGTTCTTCTTACCCTTGCCTTTCTTGAAACTAGTAGTTTTATTCACCATCAACACTTGATGTTCCTTTTTGATTTCCACCTCCGCTGATTTCAGCATTGAATATAACTCAGGAATGGACTTCTCCATCCCTTGCATATTGTAGTTCATCACAAAGCTCTTGTAGCTAGGTGGAAGCGACTGGAGGATCCTGTCAATGACCGAGTCATCTGGAAGATTAACTCCCAGCTGAGACAAGCGGTTGTGCAACCCAGACATTTTGAGTATATGCTCGCTGACAGAATTGTTTTCCTCCATCTTACAACTGTAGAACTTGTCGGAGACTTCATATCTCTCGACCTGGGCATGAGCTTTGAAAACCATTTTCAGCTCTGGGAACATCTCATATGCTCCATGCTGCTCAAAACGCTTTTGGAGCCCCAGTTCTAAGCTATAAAGCATGCCGCACTGAACCAGGGAGTAATCATCACTACGTGACTGCCAGGCGTTCATAATGTCTTGAGTTGCTGGGAAAATGGGTGCGTCACCTAGCAGTGCTTCAAGGACATATGCTTTCTTGGCAGCTATGAGGATGATCCTCAAGTTACGTGCCCAATCCGTATAGTTGCTACCATCGTATTTCAACTTGGTTTTCTCTAGGAACGCGTTGAAATTGAGGGCAACATTAGCGTGGTCCATTTGATCTACAAGACATACTGTAAAGACATTTTAGACTAAGTTCATGATAATTAAGTTCATCTAATCAAATTATTTAATGAACTCCCACTCAGATAAACATCCCTCTAGTCATCTAAGTGATACATGATCCGAATCGACTAGGTCGTGTCTGATCATCATGTGAGACGGACTAGTCATCAACGATGAACATCTCCATGTTGATCGTATCTTCTATACGACTCATGTTCGACCTTTCGGTCTGTCGTGTTCTGAGGCCACGTCTGTACATGCTAGGCTCATCAAGTCGACCTAAGTGTTTTGCATGTGTAAATCTGGCTTACATCCGTTGTATGCGAACGTTAGAATCTATCACACCCGATCATCACGTGGTGCTTCGAAACAACGACCCTTCGCAATGGTGCACAGTTAGGGGGAACACTTTTCTTGAAATTTTAGTGAGGGATCATCTTATTTGTGCTACCGTCATTCTAAGCAAATAAGATGTAAACATGACAAACATCACATGCAAAGCATAAATTGAGATGATATGGCCAATATCATCTTGCGCCTTTTGATCTCCATCTTCAAGGCGCGACATGATCACCTTCGTCACCGGCATGACACCATGATCTCCATCATCATGATCCCCATCATCATGTCTTCATGAAGTTGTCTCGCCAACTATTACTTCTACTACTATGGCTAACGGTTAGCGATAAAGTAAAGTAATTACATGGCGTTTTCATTGACACACAGGTCATACAATAAATTAAGACAACTCCTATGGCTCCTGCCGGTTGTCATACTCATCGACATCCAAGTCGTGATTCCTACTATGAGAACATGATCAATCTCATACATCACATCCTTTTGGTCATATCACATCACATAGCATACCCTGCAAAAACAAGTTAGACGTCCTCTAATTGTTGTTGCACGTTTTACGTGGCTGCTATGGGTTTCTAGCAAGAACATTTCTTACCTACGCAAAAGCCACAAAGGTGATATGCCAATTGCTATTTACCCTTCATAAGGACCCTTTTCATCGAATCCGATCCGACTAAAGTGGGAGAGACAGACACCCGCTAGCCACCTTATGCATCAAGTGCATGTCAGTCGGTGGAACCAGTCTCACGTAAGCGTACGTGTAAGGTTGGTCTGGGCCGCTTCATCCCACAATGTCGCTGAATCAAGATAAGACTAGTAACGGTAAGCAAATTGAACAAATCATCGCCCACAACTACTTTGTGCTCTACTCGTGCATAGAATCTACGCATAAACCTGGCTCATGATGCCACTGTTGGGTAACGTAGCAATAATTCAAAAAAATTCCTACGTGTCACCAAGATCAATCTAGGAGATGCTAGCAACGAGAGAGAAGGAGTGCATCTTCATACCCTTGAAGATCGCTAAGCAGAAGCGTTGCAAGAATGCGGTTGGTGGAGTCGTACACTCAATGATTCACATCGCGGTCGATTCTGATCTAAGCGCAGAACAACGGCGCCTCCGTGTTCACACACGTACAGCTCGGGGACGTCTCCTCCTTCTTGATCCAGCAAGGGGAGAGGAGAAGTTGAGGGAGAACTCCGACAGCGTGATGATAACCCACAAGTATAGGGGATCGCAACAGTTTTCGAGGGTAGAGTATTCAACCCAAATTTATTGATTCGACACAAGGGGAGCCAAAGAATATTCTCAAGTATTAGCAGTTGAGTTGTCAATTCAACCACACCTGGAAATTTAATATCTGCAGCAAAGTATTTAGTAGCAAAGTAATATGATAATAGCGGTAACGGTAGCGAAAGTAATAGTTTTGGTTTTATAGTGATTGTAACAGTAGCAACGGAAAAGTAAATAAGCGAAGAACAATATATGAAAAGCTCGTAGGCAATGGATCAGTGATGGATAATTATGTCGGATGCAATTTCTCATGCAATAGTTATAATATAGGGTGACGCAGAACTAGCTCCAGTTCATCAAATGTAATGTAGGCATGTATTCTGAATATAGTCATATGTGCTTATGGAAAAGAACTTGCATGACATATTTTGTCCTACCCTCCTGTGGTAGCAGGGTCCTATTGGAAACTAAGGGATATTAAGGCCTCCTTTTAATAGAGTACCGGACCAAAGCATTAACACTTAGTGAATACATGAACTCCTCAAACTACGGTCATCACCGGTAAGTATCCCGATTATTATCACTTCGGGGTTAACGGATCATAACACATAATAGGTGACTATAGACTTGCAAGATAGGATCAAGAACTCACATATATTCATGAAAACATAATAGGTTCAGATCTGAAATCATGGCACTCGGGCCCTAGTGACAAGCATTAAGCATAGCAAAGTCATAGCAACATCAATCTCAGAACATAATGGATACTAGGGATCAAACCCTAACAAGACTAACTCGATTACATGATAAATCGCATCCAATCCATCACCGTCTAGCAAGCCTACGATAGAATTACTCACGCACGGCGATGAGCATCATGAAATTGGTGATGGAGGAAGGTTGATGATGACGATGGCGATGGATTCCCCTCTCCGGAGCCCCGAACGGACTCCAGATCAGCCCTCCCGAGAGAGATTAGGGCTTGGCGGCGGCTCCGTATAGTAAAATGCGATGAATCCTTCTCCCTGATTTTTTTCTCCCCGAACACAAATATATAGAGTTGGAGTTGAGGTCGGAGGAGCACTAGGGGGCCCATGAGGCAGGGGGCGCGCCCCCCACCCTCGTGGACAGGGTGTGGGCCCCCTGGCCTTGATTCTTTCGCCAGTATTTTTTATATATTTCAAAAATATTCTCTGTTGATTTTCAGGTCATTCCAAGAACTTTTATTTCTGCACAAAAATAACACCATGGCAATTCTGCTGAAAACATCGTCAGTCCGGGTTAGTTCCATTCAAATCATGCAAGTTAGAGTCCAAAACAAGGGCAAAAGTGTTCGGAAAAGTAGATACGATGGAGACGTATCAACTCCCCCAAGATTAAACCTTTGCTTGTCCTCAAGCAATTCAGTTGACAAACTGAAAGTGATAAATAAAAACTTTTACAAACTCTGTTTGCTCTTGTTGTTGTAAATATGTAAAGCCAGCATTCAAGTTTTAAGAAAATATTATGAACTAACCATATTCACAATAACATTTAGGTCTCATGTTTACTCATATCAATGGCATAATGAACTAGCGAGCAATAATAATAAATCTCAGATGACAACACTTTCTCAAAACAATCAGAATATGATATAACAAGATGGTATCTCGCTAGCCCTTTCTGAGACTGCAAAACATAAATGTAGAGCACCCTGAAGATCAAGGGCTGACTGGAAATTGTAATTCATGGTAAAAGAGATCCAGTCACACTCATACTCAATGTAAACTAATAATAATACATGCAAATGATAGCGGTGCTCTTCAACTGGTGCTTTTTAATAAGAGGATGATGACTCAACATAAAAGTAACTAGATAGGCCCTTCGCAGAGGGAAGCAGGGATTTGTAGAGGTGCCAGAGCTCGGTTTTGAAATAAAGATGAATAATATTTTGAGCGGTATACTTTCATTGTCAACATAACAACTGAGAGATCTTAATATCTTCCATGCTAGACACATTATAGGCAGTTCCCAAGCAGAATGGTAAAGTTTATACTCCCCCACCACCAACAAGCATCAATCCATGGCTTGCCCGAAACAACGGGTGCCTCCAACTAACAACAATCCTTGGGAAGTTTTGTTTGCAATTATTTTGATTTTATTTGAGCATGGGACTGGGCATCCCGGTGACCAGCCATTTTCTCGTGAGTGAGGAGCGGAGTCCACTCCTCTTGAGAATAACCCGCCTAGCATGGAAGATACAGACAACCCTAGTTGATACATGAGCTATTCGAGCATACAAAACATAATTTTTATTTGAAGGTTTAGAGTTTGGCACATACAAATTTACTTGGAACGGCAGGTAGATACCGCATATAGGAAGGTATGGTGGACTCATATGGAACAACTTTTGGGGTTTATGGAATTGGATGCACAAGCAGTATTCCCGCTTAGTACAAGTGAAGGCTAGAAAGAGACTGGGAAGCGACCAGCTAGAGAACGACAACAGTCATGAACATGCATTAAAATTAATCAACACTGAATGCAAGCATGAGTAGGATATAATTCACCATGAACATAAACATCATGGAGGCTATGTTGATTTTGTTTCAATTACATGCGTGAACATGTGCCAAGTCAAGCCACTCGAATCGTTCAAAGGAGGATACCACCCTATCATACCACATCACAACCATTTTAATAGCATGTTGGCACGCAAGGTAAACCATTATAAACTCCTAAAAAATTAAGCATGGCATAAGGAACTATGATCTCTAATTGTCATTGCAAACATGTTTCATTCATAATACGCTGAATCAGGAACGATGTACTAATCATATTTACAAAAACAAGAGAGGTCGAGTTCATACTAGCTTCTCTCATCTCAATCAGTCCATCATATATCGTCATTATTGCCTTTCACTTGCACAACCGAATAGTCTGGATAATAATAATAGTGCACGTGCATTGGACTAAGCTGGAATCTGCAAGCATTCAATACAAGGGAGAAGACAAGGTAATATGGGCTCTTGGTTAGATCGACAATAATGCATATGAGAGCCACTTCAACATTTTCATCATGGTCTTCTCCTCTCGGCCCCCAAAGAGAAGAAAACTATTTACACGCGAAAGCTCCCAACAAACAAAAGAAGAAGGAGAAATCTTTTTGGGTTTTCTTTTTAATTACTAATACTACAGGAATGGAAAGTAAACTAGCTAAATGTTACTACTAATTTTTTTGTTTTTCTTAAGGGTTTTGAAACACACAAGAAGAAAGCGTAAAAAGAAAATAAACTAGCATGGATGATACAATGAAAAAGTATGAGCACCGACAACTGGCATGCGTGTGTGAACATGAATGTAATGTCGGTGAGAAATACGTACTCCCCCAATCTTAGGCTTTTGGCCTAAGTTGGTCTATGCCCATGGATCAAAGTTGTAGCTGGGGTCGTACTGAGATGCAGCGGCAATTGCCTCATGATCTGCAGCTTGGAGGCGAGCTGCCTCTGTCCTCCTCTCGTACTCGTTCGCCTCCTCCCTGGTTATAACATATCTCCCTTTTGTCTGAAAATCAAAGAAAGCAGGAGCAGGGAGAGCAACATGGACGGTGTGCCGTCTATCAAATATTTGTCGGTATTTGAGGAACTGATCGTTCCTCTCAACAAACTGATGACGAACCATAACATTATAATCTAGATAAGCAGGAGGCAACTCAATATCATCCCCGCGTATGGGTATATCAAGAAAGTTAGCCACACGAGTTGCATAAATTCCACCAAACAAATCTCTAGCTAAACCATTAAGATGCAACCTACGTGCAACAATAGCCCCCAAGTTGTATTGTTTATCTCCTAATACAGCACTCTTGAGAACACTAAGATCGGGAACACACATGTGACATGCCTCGTCCTTGCCGTTAATGCATCTACCCACGAAGAGAGAAAAATAATGTATGGTAGGAAAATGAATGTTTCCTATGGTAGCTTGTGTTATTTCTCTAGATTCCCCCACGGTGATACTAGCAAGAAATTCTTTAAATTCAGGTTTGCGAGGTTCACTAGCACTACCCCACTGCCGGAGTTTACAAGCAGTATTAAAATTTTCTAAGTCCATGGTATAAGATTTATCGTAAAGATCAAATAGGATATTGTGAGAATTGCGCGAGGATGTGAATTTAAACCATCTCACAAATGAATCAGTCAAATAGAGGTATTGCCGGCACTTATCTGACATGAAGCTCTCAAGATCAGCGTTACGCACATGTAACACCCTCGATGCGACTATATCTCCCACGTGTCGAGGCACGACTTAGAGGCATAATCGCATTGAAGGCATATGTCGCAAGTGAGGTAATCTTCACACAACCCATGTAATATATAAAGGAAAGAGATACATAGTTGGCTTACAATCGCCACTTCACACAATTACATGAATAAAGCATTACATCAACCAAATACAATCAAGGTCCGACTACGGAACCAAAATAAAAGAAGAACCCCAAATGCGACAAAGGTCCCCGATCGACCCCAACTGGGCTCCACTACTGATCAACTAGAACGGAAACAACACAGAGGACAAGATCTTCAACGAGCTCCTCCTGAGCTTGGGTTGCGTCATCTGCACGGACTCATCGGCACCTGCAAGCTGGTTTTGGAAGTATCTGTGAGTCACGGGGACTCAGCAATCTCGCACCCTCGCGATCAAGACTATTTAAGCTTAGTAGGTAAGGCAAGGTAAAGTATGTGGAGCTGCAGCAAGCGACTAGCATATATGGTGGCTAACATACGCAAATGAGAGCGAGAAGAGAAGGCAAAGCACGGTCGATAAAAGTATGATCAAGAAGTGATCCTAGAACAACCTACGTCAAGCATAACTCCAACACCGTGTTCACTTCCCGGACTCCGCCGGAAAGAGACCATCACGGTTACACACGCGGTTGATATATTTTAATTAAGGTCAACTTCAGGTTTTCTACAACCGGACGTTAACAAATTCCCATCTGCCCATAACCGCGGGCACGGCTTTCGAAAGTTCAAATCCCTGCAGGGGTGTCCCAACTTAGCCCATGACAAGCTCTCACGGTCAACGAAGGAATAGACCCCCGAGTTCCGATCAGACTCGGTATCCCGGTTCACAAGACATTTCGACAGGGTAAAACTAAACCAGCAACACCGCCCGAATGTGCCGACAAATCCCGATAGGAGCTGCACATATCTCTTTCTCAGGGCACACTCAGATGAGCCAGACGTCGGGTAAGCCAGCCCAGAGTTGCCCCTGGTAGCCTCGGACATCGCTCAGTTGGACCAACACTCAGAGGAGCACTGGCCCGGGAAATAATGATGACCCTCAGGAGCGCGACCCCAAGGGAAAAGAAAAGGCTAGGTGGCAAATGGTAAAACCAATGTTGGGCATTGCTGGAGGATTTACTTAAGGCGAACTGTCAAGGGGTTCCCATTATTACCCAACCGCGTAAGGAACGCAAAATCCGGGAACATAACACCGATATGACGGAAACAAGGGCGGCAAGAGTGGAACAAAACCCAGGCATAAGGCCGAGCCTTCCACCCTTTACCAAGTATATAGATGCTATTAAGATAAGCATATGTGATATCCCAACAAGTAAATAAAAGTTCCAACAAGGAACGGCCTCCAATCTTCACCTGCAACTAGCAACGCTATAAGAGGGGCTGAGCAAAGCGGTAACATAGCCAATCAACGGTTTGCTAGGACAAGTGGGTTAGAGGTTTGACATGGCAATTGGGAGGCTGACAAGCAAAAGGTAGGCATCGTAGCATTGGCATAGCAAAAGAGCGACCAAACTAGCATAGCAAAGATAGTAGTGATTTCGAGGGTATGATCATCTTGCTTGAAATCCCACAAGGAAGAGAACGAGTCCATGAAGAAGACAAACGGACGCAGACGAACGGGTTCTCACATTCTCGACGTTAACGGAACCCACCCGAGAAGCAATCACCGAAAAGAAGCACACAACATAGTAAACAACCACCACATAATCATGACATGATGCACAATCAAGTATGATGCATGTCCGTTTAAGTATGCATGGCATGGCAAAGTGCACAAACAATCCTACAAATTAAGTGGAGCTCAATATGCATCGGGATGCATATTGACAAAACACCACATCAATTATTTAGTTCTCTCTTGTTTATGTACCCAACAAATATTAAATGTTGATTAACATGGCAAGAGGTGAAGCAAATGAAAACTACCTATCTAGTCAAGGTTAAATGAGGCCGGAGGCAACGAACAACAATTCCGGAAACTCCTCATGTGCAAATATTAGGTTAGGTCTTGTTCTGCCCTAAACACAATTTTAGAGTTGTTAAACATGCAAGATGAGTGCACCATGATAAACTAGGCAAAATTCTACCCCAAAAACATATAAAGTTTATTAAAATCGGAGTTACGGTTATTTAGTTATGAATTAAATCATTTTAACATGGCATAGGAGCAAATTAATGCAAACAACATTTTTAACATTTCAAACATAGATGAAAGTTGGATATTATTAATCTACACAAAATTCTGAGCAAGTTTCATATATAAAACATTTTAATCCGATGCACGGTTAGTGAGTTATTAAATGCATGAACTAGGAGGACTTAACTGCAAAACAGGCAAACTCTGGATAAATAGGAAATCTCAGAACGGAAAAAAAAACGTGACATGGGCTGAATCTGGTTGGCCCAACTGCATGAAAAAAAAATAGAGGCGGGGCGCTGGGGGGCTGCTCACCCTGGGCCTGGCCCGGTTCGGTGGGAGGAGGGAGGTCGAGGCGGGAGCGGCTCGCTGGGCCGGACTCGGGCCGGCTGGAGCTGGGCCCATGCGGGGAGGAGGCGGAGGCAGGCCGTGGCAGGGGCGCTGCGCTCGACCGGACTCGGGCGCGGCCCACGCGGCAGGTCAACGGAGCCGGGGAGGGAGCGGCTAGATCGGGCTCCCCCTGATCCATGGCGGCGGCGGCGCTGGAAGATTCCGGCGGGGACTACAGGAACCGAGGCGGCAGCGCCGGATCTTGGGGCGGACGGCACCGGGGCTCCTCCCTTGGGCGGATCGAGGCAGAGGCGCCCCTGGACGGCGGCTGGGAGCGAAGGGGCGACGGGGCGGACTCCGGCGAGGGTCGGTGGTGACCGGAGCCAAGTCCGGCGCGGCACTGCAGCGACGGGGACGAAGGGGAGGCGCGGCGGGAGACTCGGTCGGGGTGCGAGGCGCTCGGGCCCAGGACGGCTCGGGCGGGCCACGGCGGCGCCGGTGGGGAGAGAGGGAGGCAGTGACAAGTGGCGGCGTCTGTGTGGAGGAGAGGGGCGGCGGAGCTGACGTGGCGCGCCCCCATTGGTCGGAGGGACGTGGCAGCGGGCGGCGGACATTGTCCGGGCGCGGGGTGGACGCGTCCAGTGGCGCGAGGGGGACGAAGTTAGGGTTTCGGGTAGGAAGGAGATCCGAATTTCGGGGGGGGGGGTGTTTAAATAGTCATAGAGGGAGCTAGGAGAATCCAAATGAGGTGCGGTTTTCGGCCACGCGATCGTGATCGAACGACCGAGACGATGGAGCAGAGTTAGGTGGGTTTTGGGCCAAAATGGAAGGGTGTTGGGCTGCAACACACACGAGGCCTTCTCGGTCCCTCGGTTAACCGTTGGAGTATCAAACAAAGTCCAAATGGTACGAAACTTGACAGGCGGTCTACCGGTAGTAAACCAAGGCCGCTTGGCAAGTCTCGGTCCAATCCGGAAATGTTTAATCCCCACACATGAAAGAAAGGTAGAAAGGACCACCGGAGAAGAACGGAACGCCGGATTGCAAAACGGACAACGGGGAAAATGTTCGGATGCGTGAGACGAACACGTGTGCAAATGAAATGCACATGATGACATGATATGCAATGCATGACACGTAGCAATGACAAGGCAACAACAACGAATAACTGAACGACACCTGGCACATCGGTCTCGGGGCGTTACAACACTCCACCACTACGAGAGGATCTCGTCCCGAGATCTAGAATGGCACCGGAGGGAAAACGGAGGAGAAAGAGAATAGGTAAAACTAAGTTGCTTCTTTGACAAACGAGTGAAACCACGAACCTTGAAAAGGTTAAGCCATTTTGAGAAAAGAATACAACTGAGATGAACGAAGTTGAAAACACTCCGTTAGAAGAGAGGAATAAAGAACATTGCGAAAAACCTTGAGGTTGAAGGGCAAGATATATATTGAAAAAAAAACGCTCCAGTTAAGGAAGGGGATCAAGGAAAACCAAAATTCGGGCAGCACTCCGGTTGAAAAGAAAAGGAATTGAATAATAACTTGATAAGGTGATAGAACTTGAAAAAAAAGAGGGCACGACACTCCGGTTAAATGGGAAATCATGAAAAGAGCATGATCTTAGACAAACGAGATGATGGGTTGAGAGGAGCAACATCAATAGACCTCCAGGAGAAAGAATAGAATAAAGATAATTGAGACAAACGAATATAGAAGACAATGCCAACTTCTGCTACAAAAGAGCTTGAAAAGGCATTTTTAGGAGAAGGGTTGAACGGAGTTGTTGGAGAACCAATGACGAAAATAATAAGATTGATATGGCCTTATGGAATACATCTCAAATTATGAGGTGACAACCTGCCACTCACGGGAAAAGAATTGGATTGATAAGAACAAGGAGACGACAAAACCTATTTCACCGGGAGGATAAATGAAGAACTTGGGTCATTGGTAAGCACTGTAAATAGCAACAATCCTTAGGGAAAGCTTAAGGTGAAATATAACCCAAGGTAACTCCAATGACGAGATTGATGGATTTAAAATACCTCATTCTTAACAACAAGTGAATCATGAAACATGAACTCAAATTATCAAGAATGACATAATACCACCTCAAATGATACGGTAGAAAGAATTGCACTCCGGATTACAGGATGAAGAAAGCATGAGCTCCTCAGAAAAGAATCTCAATGAAAAACTTCTAGACGGAATTAAATCCTTGATGAGCCACCATGAAGAAACTCTCGAAGAACTCCGGTAATAAAAGACTGATCAAACGAAAAGAAAGAGAAGTTGAAAACACAAGGTGAAGCCTTGCGATGATTAGATGGATCTTCGCGAAGAAATAATTGAAATAACTTTGAGCTCCGGAAATAAAGATGGACAACTTGAATCGAGAATTTGATGAACCTCCGGAATAAGGAATTAAGTTTACTCGATGAGACAAGAATAAGAATTACATTATGCGTATCCTTCACCAACTAAATTGATGACAATCAACGGATTTGACATATTACTTATTCTCGTGGAAAAGATTAAGAGAGATATAACATAAACTTGAGAAAGGTCTTCAATGATCCACCGGTAGGATTGAAAATAACGAAAGAGTTGATATGATGACGAATGACGAGAACTCTTGCATGAACCACCGTAAGAATTGAAAACGATTGAAGAAAAGGTAAGGAAATACCGGGAAGAAGGAATTAAAGAACGAATGAAGATACTTGAGGGAATTTGATACATGAGAACGAAAAGATCACGAACTGATTAGAGATCACTTGCGTTATGCACCGGTAAGATTTGGAGAACCATCACTGAAAGTTGTGAATGAATAACCCTGAATTGATGAACTCCGGATAACAAACTGAGAAGACTCTTGAATTGCTTCAGATGGGTGAAAAGAATTTTCACAATCGAAAACAATTATGAGAGGATGGCAACAAGCTAGCACCATGAGTCTTGAAGAGAATGGAGCAAGATTAAAGAGAAACTCTTCTTCGGTCTTCAACTTCCGAGAATGACGATGAGAAACACCACCAAAAATAATTTAGACACTCCGGGAGAATCAAAAGCGAAGAGGTTGAGCCAACTATGAAAAGAATTCGATAGATCTTGAAGAAAAGCATTTGACTGATGATAACGCATCCTTACGTCAAACTTGGAGAAGAATTTAGGATAGCTCCGGGAAAATTAGAAGAGTCAGGTAAGATCCTGGGAAAAGACCTGTGGGTTAGGGCCCACTCAAAAGAACACCGTTGAAAAGATTTAAAAGAGATGAAGCACCGGTCGAATTAAATGGCTTGAAAGAGATAACAGCCTCGAGATATCTTCAGCACTCCGGGAACAATTGAACAGCGAGAGGTGAATGATTAAGGATTGCACCGGCATGAGAAGGCATTTGAAATGAGGAAAGGGTATGATCAACAAAGTTTGACTTGAAACCACCGGAGAAGATAAAAGAAAGAAGAATGATGAACTAGAAGCTCCGTTAGTATCTTCATGAGAATCACCGGATAAGAACATTGAAGGAAAAGAATGGAGAGACTTCACATCAATAATATGGATACTCGATTAAGAGATCTGAATCCTTGGAGAAAAAAAAAACAAAAGGGAGGGAGGGTGGGAAAAACAAAGACAATTTGGAATGGGTGAAACAAACACCATAGAGAAGAACTGATCATTGATCTTACTGATGTTGAAATGATCGGATCCACTCGAAGAGAAAACACACCGGTGAGAAGAAATTAAAATGACAAACTCTATGATCGAGGAGGATTAGTATTCACATAGGAATATGAGAACACCACTTAGGGAAGGTATGGAATCAACATTTGACTTCGAAGCAACTCGAATACCACAACTGAAAACAAAACAAAGGATTGGCTTGCAAAGTAAGCCGGAACAAACATATGATAGAGATTTCGTCCGAAGTTTTCGTGGTGGGGCCTACACGGGCTCGATCGTACAGCACCATCATGTACAAGGCAGTGCACATGACATACGAAGCGTCCCCGAGTCGGCATAGCCAAGGACTCTTTAAGACACAACGAGAATACTGTAAAACCGACCGTGAATAGGCGGACCACTAGACGTCGAACCCCAATTTCATATCATACATCTGTCGGAAAGATATCCTAAGAGCTACTTGAATTCCCACCTATGAAACTCCTGAACCTTTTCGGTTATGCAATCAGGTGTTGGGGATACAGGGGAAGCATAATATCTCACCCAATTCTAGCAAATCCTACATCCAGCTGTATCCACCCTTCAACACATAACCAAGAAACCTTCGGAAATCATCTACCTCAACCTTCGAAAAGCATCTGTTATACAAGTTATGGCAATACTCCCGAACTCCCGCCCCAGTACTGGGTGGCGTCGAGGTTATCTCACCAACGAACTGCATAAAAGAGATTTTCGATGTCGGCGTACTAAACTCAGGTATTCCAGAATTGCAACGATAAAATTATGACGACAACACCTCAGAGCTCAACTCCCCGGGACACTTCCACAAAACCCCTGACAGGAGGCACCAAGACAATGTTCTCATCATAAAACCATCGGAACGATTCCAAGATACACGCGTGATCCTAAAAAAAAATTAGTGAAATTTGAGAAGAGAAGAGTCAAAACTCTACGTCAGGATGCCTTACCAGAGCGATGAGGAGACTGGGAAGTAAAAAGAATTCCTAAGCTCTCCAATATATAATTCCTAATGACTCAAAACATTTTTCTAGACACAACTCGGCCGCTAAAAACGATCAAGCAATGGGGCTCCTAAGGTCGGGGAAGGCTCTGAAACCAACTTGTAACACCCTCGATGCGACTATATCTCCCACATGTCGAGGCACGACTTAGAGGCATAATCGCATTGAAGGCATATGTCGCAAGTGAGGTAATCTTCACACAACCCATGTAATATATAAAGGAAAGAGATACATAGTTGGCTTACAATCGCCACTTCACACAATTACATGAATAAAGCATTACATCAACCAAATACAATCAAGGTCCGACTACGGAACCAAAATAAAAGAAGAACCCCAAATGCGACAAAGGTCCCCGATCAACCCCAACTGGGCTCCACTACTGATCAACTAGAACGGAAACAACACAGAGGACAAGATCTTCAACGAGCTCCTCCTGAGCTTGGTTGCGTCATCTGCACGGACTCATCGGCACCTGCAAGCTGGTTTTGGAAGTAATTGTGAGCCACGAGGACTCAGCAATCTCGCACACTCATGATCAAGACTATTTAAGCTCATGGGTAAGGTAAAGGTATGAGGTGGAGCTGCAGCAAGCGACTAGCATATATGGTGGCTAACATACGCAAATGAGAGCGAGAAGAGAAGGCAAAGCACGGTCGATAAAAGTATGATCAAGAAGTGATCCTGGACTACCTACGTCAAGCATAACTCCAACAACCGTGTTCACTTCCCGGTCTCCGCCGGAAAGAGACCATCACGGTTACACACGCGGTTGATTCATTTTAATTAAGGTCAAGTTTAGGTTTTCTACAACCGGACGTTAACAAATTCCCATCTGCCCATAACCGCGGGCACGGCTTTCGAAAGTTCAAATCCCTGCAGGAGTGACCCAACTTATCCCATGACAAGCTCTCACGGTCAACGAAGGAATAGACCTCCACCCGAGACGTTCCGATCAGACTCGATATCCCGGTACAACAAGACATTTCGACAGGGTAAAACTAAACCAGCAACACCGCCCGAATGTGCCGACAAATCCCGATAGGAGCTGCACATATCTCTTTCTCAGGGCACACTCAGATGAGCCAGACGTCGGGTAAGCCAGCCCAGAGTTGCCCCTGGTAGCCTCGGACATCGCTCAGTTGGACCAACACTCAGAGGAGCACTGGCCCGGGGGGTAAAATAATGATGACCCTCAGGAGCGCGACTCCCAAGGGAAAAGAAAAGGCTAGGTGGCAAATGGTAAAACCAATGTTGGGCATTGCTGGAGGAGCTTTACTTAAGGCGAACTGTCAAGGGGTAAAACCAACCGCGTAAGGGACGCAAAATCCGGGAACATAACACCGATATGACGGAAACTAGGGCGGCAAGAGTGGAACAAAACACCAGGCATAAGGCCGAGCCTTCCTCCCTTTACCAAGTATATAGATGCATTAATTAAATAAGATATATCGTGATATCCCAACAAGTAAATAAAAACCCCAACAAGGAACGGCCTCCAATCTTCACCTGCAACTAGCAACGCTATAAGAGGGGCTGAGCAAAGCGGTAACATAGCCAATCAACGGTTTGCTAGGACAAGGTGGGTTAGAGGTTTGACATGGCAATTGGGAGGCTGACAAGCAAAAGGTAGGCATCGTAGCATTGGCATAGCAAAAGAGCGAGCAAACTAGCATAGCAAAGATAGTAGTGATTTCGAGGGTATGATCATCTTGCCTGAAATCCCGCAAGGAAGAAGAACGAGTCCATGAAGAAGACAAACGGACGCAGACGAACGGGTCCTCACATCTCGACGTTAACGGAACCCACCCGAAGAAGCAATCACCGGAAAAGAAGCACACAACATAGTAAACAACCACCACATAATCATGACATGATGCACAATCAAGTATGATGCATGTCCGGTTTAATAAGGCATGGCATGGCAAAGTGCACAAACAATCTTACAAATTAAGTGGAGCTCAATATGCAACTCCGTTGCATATTGACAAAACCCCACATCAATTATTTAGTTCTCTCTTGTTTATGTACCCAACAATATTAAATGTTGTTAACATGGCAAGAGGTGAAGCAAATGAAAACTACCTATCTAGTCAAGGTTAAATGAGGCCGGAAGCAACGAACAACAATTCCGGAAACTCCTCATATGCAAATATTAGGTTAGGTCCTGTTCTGCCCTAAACACAATTTTAGAGTTGTTAAACATGCAAGATGAGTGCACCATGATAAACTAGGCAAAATTCTACCCCAAAAACATATAAAGTTTATTAAAATCGGAGTTATGGTTATTTAGTTATGAATTAAATCATTTTAACATGGCATAGGAGCAAATTAATGCAAACAACATTTTTAACATTTCAAACATAGATGAAAGTTGGATATTATTAATCTACACAAAATTCTGAGCAAGTTTCATATATAAAACATTTTAATCCGATGCACGGTTAGTGAGTTATTAAATGCATGAACTAGGAGGACTTAACTGCAAAACAGGCAAACTCTGGATAAATAGGAAATCTCAGAACGGAAAAAAAACGTGACATGGGCTGAATCTGGTTGGCCCAACCGCATGAAAAAAAAAATAGAGGCAGGGCGCTGGGGGGCTGCTCACCCTGGGCCTGGCCCGGTTCGGTGGGAG